>NC_039363.1:39507539-39807539 GCF_003573695.1 Papaver somniferum
AGAACGTACACATTAAAATTGGCACATAACAAGTGAGAACTTGCATATTAAAATTTGGCATCTCTATGAATAACCAAACAAGAGAACATATCCAACAGTTAACAGTTTTTTGAATAAGCTTGTCACTTGCACAACCATCCATTTTACATTTTTCATCACTTTACATATGACAAAGATCTAGCGCGAAAGTTTCCAAGACAGAGATGCAACTGAAAGAAAATTAAGGAAACTGTTGTTAGGGTAGTATCTATAAGGTACACAGGTTGCTGACTCTTAACAACACTAATAAAATCACAAGGAATCACGCGGCCCTGAAAGTTTCAAGAAAACTTGATCGATGATATAACTCTACTATGGATTTGGGAATAAACTCAAGCAAGCATGAGAATTTAGAAGTAACATTTAGAGAACTATGGATACGAACATCCAATTTTACCTGATGAATTAGCTGGTAAAAGTTGTGCTTCCATTCGTATCTAGCTCACCAAAATAAATTTCGCCTGCTTCGGAAGAAAGAGGAACACCATAAATTGATACGCCCTTCCCTTTGCTCTCCATGCTAACCTGCAAGAGCAGTCACATTATCACATTAAGTAACTGGAGAACAACCCTATAACACTGTCAACACATGCCTGTTGTATATGAGGAGCGAACTTCTCTAGTGCTTGATAGTATGACAAGATAGCCTGAAGGAACACATAGACATTAGGAGTATTAAACAATAAAGAACAATGTTTAACAAATAAAAATAACCATTAATGATCACAAGAAAAGTATAAAGTTGAGTACTTGAGCCATAAAATCCCATCTGCAACATGAAATTCTACAGTTGTTCATCAGATGTTTGCTAGAATAAACGAAACTAAAAGTAAACATGACTCGAATTGGTCAACAATATAATGAAAGTGGTTTGGTAATGCATTTATCTCCATTCTCCATTGATTTTCTTTCGATTATTCTGGTTTCGTGTAGTGCATACTCAGATCATCTCTTACTCATCCATTTCCTAATAGTTTCATTTCCTTCCGTGATTTCATCCAGTACAACCTCAAAGTGATTGCGTTTATGCAATTGCTACACTGTTACTCTAATGACAAATCTAGAAAATTGGATAAAGTGAAGTTTCTGATCTACTTCAATAGCTTACTTCAAATTCCTAAACTTTCAATCACAATACAAAATTGTCAATCAAAGTAACCTCCTTTTACTCTAGAATTGCCTAAAAACTATTGACCCAAGATAAATATCATCTGATAATAGCAATCCAAAACCCAATTGACATATTGAAAAATATAATCAAAGGTAAGTTAATCCAAGACAATTAGAGTGTGATAATTACCTTGAGCTCAGGTTTCTCTATAAATTACTCCAAAAGCACTTTCACCCAACTTCTTACACAACATAAAGTCATCCTGCACAATTTAAACACACATAACACAGAAATTACAAACTTCATAGCAATGACTGAATTTAGCAACTTTAGACAATCAAATCAAAATAATGTAAAAGATGCAAATTTAGACCGCTAAACCGAGCCCCTAAGATCATATTTGACCCCAGAAGGTGGGTAAGCATCAATGCTATTATCTGCCTATGCTCTCGAAGAAATATGAGAAGCACAGCAGCAGATACATTCTACAAATTAAAATGAAATCAAAAAGTGTAAAGGACCCCTCTAACATAGTAGAAATGAAATACTAACAATTAAAAGGAAAATAAAACCATTAGGGCCAGTATCCTAACCAGAAAGGGCATGGATGTCTTAGCACGTAGTACTGCATTACTCAAAACTGAAAACCCGTTGATGAAAGAGTTATTAGCCCCCATCATTTTTCTGGAAGATGAGTTGACAAGGTTGGTGACATCATTTATCCCATCATTTCCCATTATTGACCATCTCTCATCAGTAAAGTAGTTGACAGCTTCATTACAACCATGTTTAGGTTGAAGATTACATGATTGCCGACACAACTGATACATTAATTCATTTTTGTAAAGGAAGAATAAGCAAACCTTGTCGGATCGTTGAGCCGACAAAACTTCTGGAAAATGTCTACATGGAGGAAAAGAGAATGCTTCATTGTGTCTGCAAAATGTCCTGCAACAAGAAATCAACCATCCTGTGTTCTTTGAAGGTCACCAAGTGAACCTACAAATATAAAGATACCCACCTTAATCTCTTAGCTTTAGCTTCTAATAAAGAAAAAACATGGGAGACTGAATACCTAAGCCTTATACTAAAGCCATACTTGTGCAAGTGAACCTTCATGAGAACATAAACCATAGAAATTCAGTGAAACATCATATGGTAGGACGAGGTAATTCAGGTGCATAACACCAACCATTTTTTATGCCATCTCGGGAGAAAAAACACGAAAAAATCATAACCTTATCGCAGTTTTCTAACTTACAGTGAAGGTATTTTTAAAAATAGGATAAGTTTACCATGAAGATAGGAGTTAATTTACCATATCTGGGGTTGAAGTACTTGAAGTTACAACTGCAATGAAAAGACCCTCCACTAGATAGCTTTTTCACAACCAACTCACCATGCTATTACAATATCAAGAGACAAAACATATTAACTAGAGAATCCAAAACCATACATGACCAAAACCATCTACCATAAATGCAATTACATCCCAATTTCCCTGTAGCCACTTCATACCCTTCCTATGCATAAAAGCTCTATCATGGATGCCATAAAAGTAGTAGCAGTGAATAATTTTAAAGTTGCTTACAAATGAACAAAAGATGAAACACATAGTGAAGATCAGGGAGTGAAAAGTATATCAGGCTACTATCTAAACACATTGATCTGTCAATTTCTATCGAATTTATTGCATGGGATATCTGAAACAACTACTAGATTCTAACAATAACTATTTCATACATGAAAAAAGAAAGTCCAATTTTCCCATAATGTTCCATACCTAGAATAGTTTCAAAACTTGGAAAAAGACTAACAAATAACAAAGAAGCAAGTCATATTAAATAACCATTCAGACTTCTTTTAGCAAAGAAGCTTATACACCCTTGTACAAGTTGTGTCAACTGTTTGTACACTTTTTATCGCTTAATCTTAACACTCCATCAACTGCAGCTCCAAAAGAAGGTAAATCACAACATCACCCATATCAAAGATATCAAATTTAGAGTCTACAAATACCCACTTGGATTTCCTGTGAAATCTTTAAGCTTCACTATACAGGGAGGATGCAATACAACTTATTTTTGTTTAAAACCCCCTTTGATACTACCCAAACACTTAGGTTACCTCCTTAAAAAAAACAATACCCTGTAGCTTTAAATTTTTGGTCTCTTCTTGCTTGAATTTTATCGAATCAAAATTTGTAAATTCAAACAATGGTAGTCATGAAAGGAAAAAGGAAAAAATACAAGCCCAAACCTTGATTCACAGAAATATCCAAATACATCTCCTAAATTTATCTAATACAAATATAGTAGATCTGTAAATTTCTGAATATTCTCGTACCTTGTATCCTAATTAATCTCGACTCTTTAAGGAAACCCTGATTCATCTCAGAACATCACCTCAAGCCCTAAATTTCAGTTTCAATGTTATCCACCCTAACTTTCGATCTCAAACCCTAAATTTCAACTCACATCTTTTGAATCTTGCAGCAAAAACCCTGATTCATCTCTCGACATCACCTCGAACCCAAATTTTCTTTCAATCTCAAATCCTAACTTTCAACTCACAGCTTTTGATTCTTGCATCAAAACCCCGATTCATCTCACGACATCACTTTGAACCCTAACTTTCAATTTTTGTAGTAGGAATATCAAATCTGTTTGAAGTAAATCTAGGATTAGGGGTTAGATATTAGTTTTCCATTGAAATGATGCAGGACAGTGATGAAGAACGTAGGTTTCCTTTGAAAATGATATGTAAAGAGAGAAAGAGAGGAAAATAAGATAGAGAATGACTGAATGAGGGTCTGGACTCTGGTCGATAAGATAAGACCCAGTCGAGTCAGTTTTCAAGCTGAATAGGATAAATACTGAGTCAGCTTAAACTTTGCACAGCCACACACACGAGTGGCACATGTGGAATATCAAACTATTGCGATTCGCAACTGAAACAAACAGTTGCGACTTTTTTGCAACTAAAATTAGCAACTTGCGAATATGAGTTGATAATCCTTGAATATGGTGTAATGATATCTTCTCTAGATTATGAACAAGAAAACTGTTACAATTCTCTCTTTGTTACGCTCACAATATCTCTAGGGAAATAACCTTAAAACTACTTGCTAAGCTTGCTTTTACAATAATTAATTACCTCACAAACTTCTCTCTAGGTCTGTGTGTTCAACCTCCTTTTCTAGGTGTCAAACCACACTATCTAGATATGTTATAGAAATGATCTAAACATCTCTATTTATAGCTTTAACGGTTTCCCAAATCTTATAGGAATCTATTTCCTTATCTAGGAATAATTCCCTTTCTAGGTATATTTCCCTTTCTAGGAATATTACCTTATCTAGGTATACTTACTTACTTTGGTTTGGTTTCCCAAACCTCTTAGGAATCTATTTTCCTTTTATAGGAATACTTCCTTAAATTAGTAATCCCTCCTAAATTACAATTATATCCTCAATTCGTCTTGAGGATCACTAGTTCCCATGGAGAGGAAGATACACATGTATCATACTTGGATCAATTCCTTTGGTTCGTATTCCGAACAGTAAAGGAACAACAAATCTGTTTGGTATCAACTCTCTTCAACCAAGTGATATGAGTCGGACAAAGGCTCTTCTGTTTATCTGAACATAAACTCCTTCGTCAGGTCCTTAGATCTATCTTATGTTCAATTACCAAAGTAATCGTTAAGATTTTGCGATCAAAACTCTTAATCCAAAGAATTGTGTTGATGTCGATCTATTCAATTAATCAATCCAATTCTATCACAAGGATAAACCGGTTATTAATTGGATCCTATTTTTACCGAAAAAAAGTATTGTGCACACCAAAGATTATGAACTCACAAATAAGAAATCTTCAATATCTTCTTCGTCTTCAAATCTTTTTAGATATTCAATAAACACCTGCACACAATCACTTGAATCTTTTGTGATCAATCACGCACAGAACAGAGTCTGTTAACAATGGATTATTATAAGATCGTCTTTAGAACTAACAACAGTCTAAAGATCCCTGTCGAAACTCTGAATTAGTTTGAGTGAATCTTATATCAGAAGAGAATATTCTCAAGCACAAACAAACTAGGTGCAATCAAAGTTCAACCACCGTTAGTCAATCAAATCAATGAAAACAAAAGATAAACCGGAATTATCTAGTTTCCCACCAGCGGTACTGATTAGAGCTTCTCAATACCAAAGAAGACTTTAAACCGAGCGGCTGTAAGAGATTTCGCCTAATTAGGTTACTCTCCTCTCCGAATAGGCGGCTTCACCAGTAGCAACACAACAAGAGGTAGTTTGCTTTTACGAAGGATTAGTTTGCTAGAAATGCAAACTTCAGTATTTATAGACAAAAATTCGGTTTCTATAATTCCTGGAAATGCTCTGTCCAAAAATAATTATCGAAATCTCTCAGAAAATTTTTAATTAGTAAATGCACATTACTAATTCTTATTTTCCTAAAAATGAAATTAATAACCTTAATTAAAAGATTCTTAACTTATTTATGTTTCGATCCTGGGATCTCTTCTGTTTGTACCATGAATAAAAATACCACATATTGGGCCAGAATATTGTTTTGGGACACTATTTAGCTGCCACCAGCCTACCCACTGAAGTAGCTACCAGCAAGTCCAGGGCTCCATGAAGTCAATGCCAGGTCAATGGTCAAAGTCAACTGTCGGTCAATTGTCAAAGTCAAGTTGCCAGCCGCTTTTCTAACAAGTTTCAGTTAAGTAATATGCCACACTGCCAGCCAGTCTCTACCCATGCTGTCAGTTGTGCTTCCAGCCAGCATCCATCCATACTGCCAGCCATTATGCATGTCAGCCAGTCAATCCAGTCTTCCAGCCCATTATGCATGTCAGCCAGTCAGTCCATCATGAAGAATTAACACATGGAGGCACGGATGGAGTTTTCATGCAAAATTGATTCAAAGATGAATGCAAGGGCAGTTTCATGCAGATTAATGTTAGGAGGCATGCAAGGGAAGTTTCATGCGGATTAATGCCAGGAGGCATGCAAAAGCCAGTAAGTGCAGAATTAAAAAAAGGAGGGCAGTTTCATGCAGAATTGATGCAAGGCAGTTTATGGCCAGGAGGCATACAGGGAAACTGAATGCAGTTTAGGAGATGAGGGGAATTCACAACTGTATAAATAGAGGGAATTGTAATCCTAATAGAGGGTTTTTTTTTTTTAGAGAACCGGAGAAAAAACATTGTAATTCTTATCAATAAAATATCTCTCCCTAAGGGGAATTCGTCTGTGGATGTAGACAAACCATGCCGAACCACGTAAAATCGGTGTCACGTTTCTTTATGCTTGTTTCATGTTTTTAACCATGTTTTCCTCATCACCACCAAAATCATCGTGTTTAGTGCCTGGAAATATTTCCAGATACAAACATTGGCGCCGACTAAGGGGACTACGAGAAAAAGGATCGTGTTTTCCCGTTGAGAAAAGTAGTAGAGAAATCTTCAAAATCGTGTCCGTCAAAAGGCAGTTTGGACGTCGTAAAAAATAACTATTGCAGTCCAGTTGATCGTAACTGCTGCATCGCAGCTGCTGCATACTAGATAATCACAGTAACTGCAATCCAGTCGGTCGCGACTGCTGCAGTCCAGATTCGTTGTTCGAGATCTGCTAAAACTATTACCTTCGGAAATCACTGAAACTGCATCACTACAAAGACCGATGAAACCGCTCCCGGGACGTTCGGTCCACGGTAAAAGATGGCATAAAAACATCATCAAAAATTGTTGCAGGATGTTCGATCCGTAACATGATAGGGTCCAGAGTGCAATTTCCGCCAAGGAACTTTAAGATTGCTGTTAAAACGAGGAGAAAGCCCTAAAAAAAACATCCAGAAACTTTGAGTTAGGACGCCTTCAAAAATTACTGCTGCAATCCAGTTAATCATAACCGTTGCAGTCCAGTTTTGATCGCAGTTACTGCAGTACAGTTGACCGCAACTACTGCAGTCCAGCATCGCAATTTGAGATTTGCTGAAACTATCACCTTCATAAGCCATCAGAACTATATCACCACAAAGATCGTTAAAACTGTTAGCTGGATGTTCGATCTGCAGCATGTCCAAGTAAAAAGTTCGAAGAGTTTGCTTCCCAGATAACGCAGTGTCCACGTGTTCGAGTTTGTAGTATGTCAAAATCACTACTGTCATGATCGCAGGGTTCTCAAGTTTCCTACATCTCTAGGCGCTTGACAACCTTAGAGAAGACCTCCAGAAAAGCATCTCAAAAAGTTCCAGAAAACGCTACAAAAGTGTAGCAAAACGGTGCTGGAAAGTCAAAGGGAAACGACAACAGTGCCCGATGAACCGTTGCTAAAAGTTCAAGGAGAATATTGTTGCAGATGAGAAAAGATAAGAGTTCAGAAAACTGTTGCAAAATGTTCGAAGAAAAGACCACAGTCAAAAATTGTTGCAAGAAGTTCGAAAGGAAAGACCACAGTCCCAGAAAAGTGTTGCGAAAAGTTTCAACAGGAAAAAATAATAATCCGGCAACCAAATCCGGCGGGCAATATTCTGGCTGCAACAAAGTTTCACCCTTGTCAGATGTTCCGTTCACCCACGTTATATTTCTGCCACCCACATCTGGGTGTTATTCACCCACTTCAGCAGTCATTGCGTCATCATGACATCATCAATATTGCGTCAGCACTGCATCATTATTTGTTGCGTCATCACGACGTCAGCGATCTTATGCTTCTCGAGATAACTTACTTCAATGGCCCTTGGATTTTTCCGCCCCGTTACTTAATGTTGCTGGATATTTACACCCACCGAGTTCTAGCCGAGTCGAGCCTGCTCGCCGAGTTTTAGCCGAGTCGAGCTGATGGCTCGGTGGTGCTTCAGCCCATTCTCTGTTGGCATATGGATATTTCCGCCCTACTGTGGGCTTGAGCACATTATTCCTCTTGGGCTTGATCTTCAATTTTGTTTCTTTGATATCTCCTTCATTTGACATCCGAATTGAATGATTTTTGGCTCATTGCGATCGTATTTCAATACCCTACATCATGAAGGTAAAATTTCTACAATTGGAGGAGAATATTATTGGAGCAATCACATCATCAAGATTTTTCGGAGTAAGGCGCTCACCGAGCAAAATCATTGAAAAAATGGATCACATCATCAACATGTTAATACCGCGCCTCAATCGGTGCCACGTCAGCTAACTTCTTTCCATATGAGTTGCCACATTAGAAACTCTCCGCCATGTTAGTAGAAGTTTCATCACTCCTGCCCCGTCATCAATCTATTTCTCGACTTACACCACATGCAAACATGTTTGTTCGATAACTTCTTCATCGTACGTCCGAATTGAGCGATTTTCGGCTCGTTGCGATCGCATGTCAATTACCAACCACATGAGGGAGAAATTTCAATGTTTAAAGAAAAATTATTTTTTGAGATTGGAGTGGCGACATCGAAGAGGGATGCATTTTAATCACCATATGAAGCCATAACGAAATCCTCAAAGATTGATGTTGTGTTGATTTAAGTCCACGACATGAAATGTTCGTGCTTGTTGTGTAGATTTTAAAATATCAAGATACTTATGTTCGGTGATGATCATAACTTCTACAATCCAGTTGATCGAGCTGATGTAGTCCGGTTCCTCAGCAAATACTGCAGTCCAGTTGATGGAACTGCTGTAGTACGGTTTTCCTCAAAACTGTTTCAGTACAGTTTTCCTCACAACTGCTTCAGTCCAATATGATTGAACTTTTGTAGTTAGGTTTCTCAGAAACTGATTCAGTCCAGTTTTACTTATAACTGTTACAGTTCAGCTGATCGCAGCTGCTGAAATACAGTTCCATGGCAACTGTCTTCAACCCAGTTTTGATTCAACAGGTGCACTCCAGTGATAGACACATTTTTGTATCTAATTTGTCCTCAATGTTTCGTATTGTTAGTACTCGTTTTTGTACTTATTATGGTGTTTTTATGCTTGTGTAGGTGTTTTTGGAGAAATACACTTGTGTGGATAAAGTTGCTCAAAAAGTGCTATTTGGACCCCGGAGGACATTTGCTATATGGAACCAAGATTTGGCTAAGGGGCACCCAGGGTTATGCATAGCCCAAATTCATCCTCAACACCCAATTACTAAGGGGCACACTACCTGCTATTTGCACCCCCAGAGCGCCACCTGCTATTCGCACCCCTGTCGTGGATAAGGGGCTGTTCATCTTCAACATTTCAAAAATGAATTTGGCGGGAATAGTGCACAGTTTACTACCATATTAGGGTTCGAGTTTTGGGTCATTTCTGAAGAGATTCAATCGTTGTTTTTGATTTGGATTAACTTCTAAGGCCTATACAGAGAAGGTATGTTCATTGGATTCGAGAAATCTGGGTTGAATAATCGGGTTTTGAATTAAACAGGGAAGAGAGATACTCGGGGTTGGTTGGTGGTATTTCTGGCAATTGGGAGAAGATAATTCTCGCAGGATTTGCATCCATCAGGTTTGGAAAGAATGGGAAACAGTTGACGTGTTTGAGAGCTAAAAAAGGAACCAAAATCTTCATATTCACGCTCATTATTCAAAACAGAGAAGGCAATATTCTCGGGATTTTCTCGAGTTTTTTTGTGGAAGTTACGTGGATATTTATTCCCTGCAAGAGTTCTACTCATTCTAGGAAGTGTATGGCACGTGTTTGAAGAGATTTTGATGCATGGGAATCACCAGCAGATGCGTGCAGAAAAAAAGAAGGAAATATTTCACAGGGGAGTAAAAGAGGATTATTCTTGAGTAACTACGAGATTCGATGGTGCTACTGGGTATAAAAAGGATCATGAGGAGTCATAGATGGTTATAGAGAGTTTGGGGAGATTATAAAGCATCACAGAGTCGAGAAAATCAAGCACCAGGAATACTTTTCTGCTGCTGCTCATTTGAAGAACGCGAAGAACATACCATCCAAGACAGTCGTTTTTCAACAGTGGAAACGACACACAGTCGAGGGTCGAGAACCAGCGACAAACCTGTTCTATCGTTCTTTTCAGTTTGTAACACTTATAACTGTTGCAAACCCGGTTTTTAATAGTTTTTCTCCATTTCATCTTTGTAAACACCCTTTGAGAAATAAAAATGAATTTTGAGTGTGTTTCCAACATGATGATGAGCTAATTCTCCCACAACCAAGGAAATGAGGAAGCTATTCACGCATGAATAATGGGTAACTGTTTCATTCTCTCTAATTTTTAATTATAATTTACTCAATCACTGCTCTTGCAGTGTTTGTAAATGTTTACATAATTTTCTTAATTACTTGTGATTCAATTTGATAGATTATACTTTGTTTAATCAATTGATAGTCTATGCTTGGGGAACACAACTAATATTTGAGAATATGTTTGGTTAATAGTGAATTAAGAAATAAGGGACTTAAAAGATAATTAGAGTTTTGGATTATTTGCCATAATTTATTCATGTGTGATAGTGGAATCAGTGACTTGGTTATTCCTAATAATCTTGAATTAAGTTTTGTTTGTTTTTAAATTTCATTAAATCTAAAATCTTTTGCTTTCACAAGTCTCAACGAACTTTTTACTACAACTCAACTTGAAATCACATCAATTTTTGGCGCCGCCGACGCGGACTTGTCTTTAAGCTAGAGTTTTTAGATTTTTTTTTTTTTTTTAGGTTTGTATTTGTATTTGTTTTTCATTTTTTTGTTTTTCTTTACGTTTTTGGGTTTTTGTCTTTTCCTTACAGATTTTGGAGTTTGAAGCGAAAGAAAAATTTGCCAAAGTTGTTGGTGGATACTTAAAGATTTGGAGTAAAAGCAAAGCGAAAGGAGAGAAAGAAAAGAAGAATAAAAATTAATTTTAAAAAAAAAGAGAGAGAGAGAGACAAATTTTTTTTTTAGATTATCTTTTTCTTTTGCACTTTATTTTTGGACTTTGGACTGTGGACTTTGGGACTTTATTTTTTTAAACCCTATGGAAGGGTAGTTTAAATATAAACTTTTTGCATAAAAGGACGACGATTACGATATCGCCTCGGCCCCTCGGGTTCGTACATGACGTAGGAGTCGTGGCCCGAGTCGACTTCAGCGGTTCATCCCCCATCTGGTACGGGAGGTAAGTTTGTCGAAACACTCGCGAATCCCTTGTCAGCGGGTTACTGTATTCCTTTGTTTGCATATATGCTTAGGATTTGAAAACGGATGCTTTAATTTCCTAGTAAAGGGAAAGGACTGGCCATACAAGATAAGGGTTCGGATTTCATCCCTGTTCCCTTCTTTCCCGCCTTAGGAAAACGAAACCAAACGCGAACCTAAGCTTAAAATTTGACTAGAACGAGACCTATAGGGTAACGAGCTTAATAGGAAAGTCATTCGAAAAATATTGGTTACTCTTTTAAGCATGCTTCAAAGTTCATGATGGTTCCTGTGAGTTGAATACGCCGCCTTGTAACGCAGGTGAGGCCTTGGGTATCAAAGCTCCACTGAGCTTCCCTCGTCTCGATTCAACTTACTTTAACTCGGATTGATTCCAGAGGGGTTTGCTTAAATTATAACGAATTCCCTTTAGAAGGATTAGAAGCTGGTCTAGAAACAATCTAAGTGGAGCCATCATGCTTTTTGTTTGCTAGAAATCTTTAGGTTTGCTTTGGTGGAGTCAGCCTGCTTTGTGTTTGCATAGAACTTCCCTTCCTTTTAGGATTTCTTTCTTTTTCTTTTGTTTTTCTAGTGTATGCCCAAGGTTATTAAAGAGCGGGCTTGGAAAAGAAACACTCTAGGTCGTTTGATTAGTGATAAACCTAGTAGTTCTTCTTGTGAAGGCGGGTAGCTCGAAGACTCTTCTTTTGAGAGCCCTGTTTTTGGAAACTTCAGTTTTGAGAATCTGTCTCTTCATGAGGAAAATACCCCTAGTACTTCAGTTGTGCCAGTGATGGAAACTTTGAAAGATTACATGTTCCCAACTAGGTCCACCCGAGCTTTGTGCATTAAATTGCCAGCCACTACGGCTAATTTCGAGATAAAACCTAGTATTCTTCAGATGATCCCTATATTCTTAGGGAAAGATGATGAGAACCCTTATTTTCATATTAGGAACTTTGAGGAAATTTGTGGGACAATTAGAATGAAAGACCTTACTGATGAAGTCTTGAAACTTAAGATGTTTCCCTTTTCCTTGAGAGATAAAGCCAAGACCTGAATGAACAACCTACCATCTGAACCCATTGAAACATGGCAGGAACTTATTGCTGCCTTCTATATGAAATTCTACCCTAAGCATAAAACTGCGTATGTTAGGCAAAAATTAGTGCTAGTGTGCAACAAGAGAGAGAGTCTCTTTATAGGTTTTTAGAGAGATTCAATGATCTCATATACCAGTGTCCTCACCATGGATTTGATAAGACGAAACTCGTAGAGATTATTTACGATGGTTTAGACTATTCAACCAAAGCCATGGTTGAGTCTATGTGCGCTGGTGAGTTCACTAGTAAAAGTGTTGATGATGCTTTTACCTTCTTAGGAGCTGTCGCTGAAAAATCCAAACAGTGGGAGTCTTGTGTTGAACCCCCCAAAAGACTCTTGGTCAATAGAAGTAGCACCAATGTGGTAGATACAAGCTTCAGGGCTGATGCTAAGTTTGCTGCTTTGTCTAGAAGGTTAGAAGCTTTGGAATTGAATCATCCTAAACATAGGTCTCTTGTTGAACCTGATGATAGGTTTAGAGCCTCTCAAGTGTCTAGTTGTGGAGTAGAACCTAATAACTCATTTTGGAAAGGTCAGGTTAGTGAAGAGAAAGACCATGCTTTATATAACAATGCTAGGTTTGAGAACCGTCAGAAGTTTGACCCATACTCAGAGACTTACAACCCTGGTTGGAGAAACCATCCTAATTTTTCTTGGTCCAAGGGTCAGAATCAAGGATAGTCTAGTAATTCTTAGCCTCCCACAGGTTTTGGTTATGCTAAGAACTCTTCAGGTCAAACCCAGTTTCAGAATGAGAAAAAGATCTCCACCTTAGAAGAAACTCTTAATATGTTAGCAAAGAACCATGAGATGTTATCAAAGAACCACTATGGTTTTCAAGAAGAAACCAGGCAGAATTTTAAGAATAATTCCCAGTCTCTTGCTAACTTAGAACTTCAAGTCGGCCAAATAGCTAAGTTTCTTAGTGAAAGAGAAGATGGAAGATTTCCTAGTAAAACTGATCCTAACCCTAAATGAGAGAAATCGTACGATCATGTGAATTCTATAACAACCCTTAGGAGTGGAAAGAAAGTTGACAATAAGGTTGACATGCCTGATAGTGAACATGTTGTAGTTCTCCCTTCTGAGCCAGAAAATGAGGAGACTGATAGAGTCTCCAAAGAGACCAATGAGGGTCATACTGAGCCCGGCTTTGTTCCCAGAACCCCGTTCCCACAGCTGCTAGTTCCAACTAAGAGGGAGTCCAAATTTAATGATATATTGGAGATTTTTAAGCAGGTTACTATCAACCTCCCATTTTTAGATGTGATTAAGCAGAGTCCTGCTTATGCCAAGTTTCTTAAGGATATGTGTACGCGAAAGCGAAAACTTAGTGTCCAGAAGAAAGCCTTCCTAGCTAGTCATTTGAGTTATATTATTCAGAATACCAAGTATAAAGACCCAGGGTCCCCTACTATTTCTTGCACAATAGGTAAATACCGTGTCGAGAAAGCTTTGCTTGACTTAGGAGCCAGTGTAAACTTACTTCCATACCATGTGTACCTTAAACTAGGACTTGGTGAGATGAAACCTACCCAGATGACACTTCAGTAAGCTGATAGGTCCGTTAAAATTCCTCGTGGTGTGATTAAGGACGTTCTTATTGAGGTCGACAAGTTTATTTATCCAGTGGATTTTGTTATCCTAGATACCCAACCTGTCCCTGACCCAGAGAACCAAATACCATTGATTTTAGGTCGCCCATTTTTAGCTACATCCAATGCGATCATTAACTGTCGAAATGGTGATATGAATTTGTCTTTTGGTAATATGACTATTGAGCTGAACATTTTTAATATTAGTAAGCTACCCTCTGAACTAGATAACTCGAGCATAGAAGAGGTGAACATGATAGGAACATTAGTCGAGGAGTCATTACCAAACACTTTGTTAGAAGATCTATTAGAGAAATTCCTAGACCACTTTGGGATTGATTTTGATGATGAAGATGTGATTAATGAGGTGCATGCTTTGTGAGATTCAACCCCTTTGATAGACACTAGTAATGGCTGGAAACCTAAGTTCGAACCTCTACCCGTTTCTGAGTCTACCCTAGTTCCTTCGTTAGAAAAGCCTCCTAAGTTGGACCTTAAACCATTACCAGATTTCCTGAAGTATGTGTTTTTAGGCCCATCTGAAACTTTACATGTGATTATAGTATCCGACTTGGATAGTGATCAGGAAAGTAGGCTAGTGACCGTCCTTCAGAATAACAAGGAAGCTTTAGGGTGGACTATAGCAGACATTAAGGGTATAAGTCCTACTGATTGTATGCATCATATCTATTTAGAGAGTGACACCAAACCTTTTAAGGAGATTTAACGTCGACTGAACCCTAATATGAAAGAAGTAGTTCAAACCGAGGTTCTTAAGCTGTTAGATGCAGGCATTATCTACCCCATTTCAGACAGTAAGTGGTTCAACCCCGTTCAGGTTGTTCCCAAGAAATACAGTATTATTGTAGTCCATAATGATAACAATGAGTTAATCCCAACCCGGGTGACCACAGGTTGGCGTGTCTGTATTGACTATAGGAAATTGAACAAGGTCACTAGGAAGTACCACTTTCCCCTTCCTTTCATCGACCAAATGCTAGAGAGATTAGATGGACGTAGCCATTATTGCTTTTTAGATGGATGTTGCGGTTATAATCAGGTTGTTATTGCCCCAGAAGACCAAGAGAAAACCACTTTTACCTGTCCCTTTGGTACCTTTGCGTATAGACGCATGCCTTTCGGGATTTGTAATGCCCCTGCGACCTTTCATCGTTGTATGTTGAGCATATTTTCTGACATGGTAGAACGGTTCTTAGAGGTCTTTATGGATGATTTTTCAGTGTTTGGTTCGTCTTTCGATGAGTGCTTGCATCATTTGTCATTAGTTTTGACTAGGTGTAAGGAAAAGAATTTAGTACTTAATTGGGAGAAATGTCACTTCATGGTTCGTTCAGGAATTGTTCTAGGGCATATCGTATCTTCGAAGGTTATAGAGGTAGATAGAGCCAAAGTTGACCTTATTAAAACTTTACAGGTCCCAAAAACCGTAAGAGATATTAGGTCATTCTTAGGGCATGCCGGTTTTTATCGTCGATTCATTAAGGATTTTAGCTTGATTTCTAGACCTCTTTGCAATTTTCTTGGAAAAGACGTTAAGTTTGTCTTTGATGATGCTTGTTTAGAGGCTTTTGAGAAGCTTAAGAATTTACTCACTACCGCCTCCATAGTCCAGGCACCCAACTAGAACTTACCCTTTGAGATCATGTGTGATGCTTCAGATTATGCTATTGGTGTTGTGCTAGGTCAGCGAGAAAACAAATTACTTCATGTGATTTACTATGCTAGAAAAACTCTGAATGATGCCCAATTGAACTATACCACCACCGAGAAGGAACTGTTAGCCATTGTGTTTGCCTTAGACAAGTTTAGATCCTACCTCTTAGGTTCTAAGGTCATAATCTTTACTGATCATGCTGCTTTGAAGTATCTTCTTTCCAAGAAGGATACTAAACCTAGATTGATTAGATGGATCCTATTGTTGCAGGAATTTTCCTTAGACATTAGAGATAAAAAAGGTGCAGAAAATGTAGTAGCAGACCACTTGTCTAGGCTTGTTGTGGATACCCTTAATGATTCTCCTCCTGTTAGGGATAGTTTTCCTGATGAACAACTGTTCTTTGTTACCCCAAGCACCTTGGTATGCGAATATAGTGAATTATCTTGTTACTGGTCGAATGCCCCAACATTGGGGTAAACAAGATCGTTCTAGGTTTTTAGCCGAGGTGAAGCACTTCTTTTGGGATGATCCTTATTTGTTTAAGTATTGTCCAGACCAGATTATTAGGAGATGTATACCTGAGAGTGACCAGTCCAGTATTATTTCCTTTTGTCATGATCATGCTTGTGGGGGTCACTTTAGTGTTAAGAAGACTGCTGCTAAGATATTGCAGTGTGGATTCTATTGGCCTTCGTTGTTTAAAGACTCCCATAGTCACTGTGTTACTTGTGAGCGTTGCCAGAAATTAGGAACCATTTCCCGTAGGAACATGATGCCCTTGAACCCTATTTTAGTTGTTGAGGTCTTTGATGTGTGGGGTATTGACTTTATGGGTCCGTTTCCTAATTCTTTTGGTAACTTACATCCTTGTCGTGTAGACTATGTCTCTAAGTGGATTGAGGCGGTTGCGTGTAAAAATGACCATAGGGTTGTGATTGAGTTCTTGAAAAATAATATACTTACACGTTTTGGTACACCGCGCTATAATTAGTGATGGAGGGTCGCACTTTTGTAATGGACCTTTTAGGCTTTTGATGAAGAAATATGGTATTACACATAAGGTAGCTACCCCGTATCATCCACAGACTAGTGGTCAAGAGGTTTCCAATAGGGAGATAAAGCGTATATTAGAGAAAACAGTTAATCCTAATCGGAAAGACTGGTCGTCTAGGCTTACTGATGCCTTATGGGCTTACCGTACTGCGTTTAAGACCCCCATTGGAATGTCGCCTTATCGGCTTGTGTATGGAAAGGCATGTCATTTACCTGTTGAGTTAGAACATAGAGCTTATTGGGCTGTTAAGCAGCTAAATTTTTCACTTGACAAGGCAGGAGCCCATAGGAAACTCCAGCTCAATGAGTTGGAAGAGATTCGTATAGATGCTTCGATAGTGCGAAGGAGTATAAGAACAAAATGAAACTTGTGCATGATAGAAATATTTTAAGGAAGTCATTTTCTCCAGGTCAAAAAGTTCTTCTGTATGATACCCGCTTGCATCTTTTCCCTGGGAAGTTACGTTCTCGGTGGACGGGTCCTTTTATTGTTCGCACTGTCTTTCCTCATGGAGCTGTTGAGATTGAGACACCGGATGGTAGTAGTTCTTCGAAGGTTAACGGTCAGAGATTGAAACCCTTTTTAGAGCCCTTTCCTACAGGTGATGTTGAGGAGGTCCCTCTGGAGGACCCTGTTTACCCTTGATTGACCATCGAGGCGATTGTATGTTGTATATTAGTTTTTGATTTCTCTCTTCACCCAGGTACTATCTTTCCAACTTCTCCTCGTGTTATTTTACTTTTGGTACTGCTCTTTCATTAGAAACATTGAGGACAATGTTAGATTTAAGTTTGGGGGTGGGGAAGAACTTTTTAGTTGCATTTTTGAAACTTCTAGCGTCACATAGTATCTGGTTATCTAAGTTTACATACGGTTTCTCACCGAAAAGATGGAAATTGGAATTGCTAGGGATAACATTCTTCTGAGACATTAGAGAAAAAGACATTGAGATCTTTGACATTCAGGAGAGAACTTGTTTCTTTTAGAGGGTAACCGTGATGGACCTAACCATCCATGATGGAAAGGCAAGTAGGTCAGAAGGAAATGCCAGAAAGACAAAGCAACCTTACAATGTAGTCTTAGTTACTGGATTACGACTCTCTCAGTAGAAACTTATCATCATCAACAAGCGGAGCGACATAAAAATCTATGAAGAAAGTTGAAAACGTTTAAGGTTTAGAAGCAACAATAGAAAAGAATAATTCAAAAAAAATCAAAGTTGAAGATTGAGTTACAAGAGCAAAGAAAATCAAACGATATACGTTGTTGAAGTTCATGATACCGAGATATTACAAGTTGTGAAGATCCAAGTTCTAAAGTCCTTCTATAATGGCCATGTAAATTGTTGTCTTGTTATTTTTGTTTCCAAAAAAAAAAAATTAATTTTGTTTAATAAGGCCATAGGGAAGTAGAAATCTATAAGGAAGTTTCAAGCAAGAAATCGAAGAGAAGAATTAATTGTCAAGGTTCTACGAAGTTCGAGAGTTTATCATCAACAGTTGAAGGCCGAACAAGACGTTGTTTCCACTGAGCACTATGAGAGAGTCGAGGAGAGATGCATATTGGTTGCTTTGTTAGTCCGCTTTCCATTTGGCACAAGATCTTTCTAGCACTGGTTCAACTCATCACACATAATTAGTCCAGCTGTGTGGAAGATGTCCCTCTCATTTTTATCTCTCTCCTAATCTTATCCAACTGTAAAGCGGACGCATCTTACAATGTTTATCTAGCTGTGTAGCGGATATCTCTTTATCTAGCAGTGTTGCGGATGTGTGTCCCCTATTCTTTGTTCAGCTTTAGAGCTGGCACCTTTAATTTCTCTGGCATTCTAGTTACTTGGAGATAGGTTGAGAATATGTATGTCCTCATAACTCTTTGGATACTTGTGACCAATTAGAAGTCATGACTTTATGGGTACACCTCTGGTAAACCCTCCCGAGACTATATCTCGGTCACTAGGGACACCTAGTGAGTTAGGCTTTTATTTTTATTAGTTTTGCTCGAGGACTAGCAAATAATAGGTTTGGGGGTGTTTGATAGACACATTTTTGTGTCTAATTTTTCCTCAATGTTTCGTATTGTTAGTACTCGTTTTTGTACTTATTATGGTGTTTTTATGTTTGTGTAGGTGTTTTTGAAAAAGTACACTTGTGTGGAAAAAGTTGCTCAAAAAGTGTTATATGGACCCCGGAGGACATTTGCTATATGGACCCCATATTTGGCTAAGGGGCACCCAAGGTTATGCATATCCCAAATTAATCCTCAGTACCCAATTACTAAGGGGCACACTACGTGCTATTTGCACCCCAAAGCGCCGCCTGCTATTCGCACCCCTATCGTGGATAAGGGGCAGTTCATCTTCAACATTTCAAAAATGAATTTGGCGGGAAAAGTGCACAATTTACTACCAGATTAGGGTTCGAGTTTTGGGACATTTCTGAAGAGATTCAATTGCTGTTTTTGATTTGGATTAACTTCTAAGGCCTATACATAGAAGGTATGTTCATTGGATTCGAGAAATCTGGGTTGAATAATCGAGTTTTGGATTAAACAGGGAAGAGAGATACTCGGGGTTGGTTGGTGGTATTTCTGGCAATTGGGAGAAGATAATTCTCACAGGATTTGCATCCATCAGGTTTGTAAAGAATGGGAAACTGTTGACGTGTTTGAGAGCTAAAAAAGGAACCAAAATTTTCATATTCTCGGTCATTATTCAAAAAAGAGAAGGCAATATTATCGGGATTTTCTCGAGTTGTTTTTTGGAACTTACGTGGATATTTATTCCCTTCAAGAGTTCTACTCATTCTAGGAAGTGTATGGCACGTGTTTGAAGAGTTTTCGATGCATGGGAATCACCAGCAGATGCGTGCAGAAAAAAAAAGAAGGAAATATTTCACAGGGGAGTAAAAGAGGATTATTCTTGAGTAACTACGAGATTCGATGGTGCTACTGGGTATAAAAAGGATCCTGAGGAGTCATAGATGGTTATAGAGAGTCTGGGGAGATTATAGAGCATCACAGAGTCGAGAAAATCAAGGACCAGGAATAGTTTTCTGCTGCTGCTCATCTGAAGAACGCGAAGAACAGACCATCCAAGACAGTCGTTTTTCAACAGTGGAAAAGACACACAGGCGAGGGTCGAGAACCAGCGACAGTACGGTTCTATTGTTCTTTTCAGTTTGTAACACATATAACTGTTGCAAACCCGGTTTTTAATAGTTTTTCTCCATTTCATCTTTGTAAACACCCTTTGAGGAATAAAAATGAATTTTGAGTGTGTTTCCAACATGATGATGAGCTAATTCTCCCACAACCAAGGCAATGAGGAAGCTACTCACGCATGAATAATGGGTAACTATTTCATTCTCTCTAATTTTTAATTATAATTTACTCAATCACTGCTCTTGCAGAGTTTTTAAATGTTTACATACTTTTTTAATTACTTGTGATTCAATTTGATAGATTATACTTTGTTTAATCAATTGATAGTCCATGCTTGGGGAATACAACTAATATTTGAGGATATGTTTGATTAATTGTGAATTAAGAAATAAGGGACTTAAAAGATAATTAGAGTTTTGGATTATTTGCCATAATTTATTCATGTGTGATAGTGGAATCAGTGTCTTGGTTATTCCTAATAATATTGAATTAAGTTTTGTTTGTTTTTAAATTTCATTAAATCTAAAATCTTTTGCTTGAAATCACATCATAAACGAGTCAAGCCGAGACGCTAAGGCAACTACACTAGTCCCGCAGACATAAAATCTTTTTAAATTTCATTAAGTTTTGTTTGAAATCACATCATCCAGTCCCGCAGACAAATATAGTTGCCGAGTCAAGCCGAGACGCTAAGGCAACTACACTAGTCATCGTCGCTGGAAAACATCAACATAGCCAGTGGACATCCTAATCACCTCATAAACGAAGTCGCAATAACACTTTTAATATGGTACGTATACAACTTACATAATTTCGCATCTTTTCATATAATCATTCATAATTTTATTCAATGATACACCTACAATGTGGCGAGCATTTTCTCATGAGGAGATGCACATATTTCAATTCTGCATGCATCTGGAATAGTGGGATTGGCCCCCTGCGCGAATTCCAGATAGCAGACACAGTCAACTTCGTTCCATGCGCGAGCAAGATGCAGCAAGGAAGTGCACCCTTGTGCGAGAATTGAGCAGCATGATAATCACTATCTTCTGGGGATAGGTTGGATATCACTTCAACGTGGATGACCATCACTTGGGGGCGAGATATGTAACACCTCCTGGTCTAATATAACTCTTTTGGGGCGAGCTGTGTATACTCCATACGCTTGGGGGCGAGTTACATAGCACCTAAATGCAATGCAAAATTCAGCTTCTGAGAATCGAAACAAAAGGTAACCCAAACTTCTTAATCCTCCAACGAGTTACAGGATTAAGAGGGGGCGAGCATACACCCTAATATGTTGACGCAATTATTACAATCAGTAATGTTAAACTGCTACAGTTAAGTTGATCGAACTGATGTAGTCCGGTTCAAAAGCAACCACTACACTTAGTTGGATGCAACTGATGCAGTCCAGTTTTGCTCATCAATTCTGTACTCAGTTAGACGCAACTGATACAGTAAGGTTTTATTTTTAAGTGTTACACTCAGGTTTATCGAACTGTTTTAATCCAGTTCCTCAACAACTGCTGCAGTCAGCTGATCGAAGCTACTGCAGTCCAGCTATATTCGCTGCTCCTACATTCCAGCTGACTGCAGCTGCTGCAGTGCAACTTTGCTCGTCGCTGCTGCATTTCAGTTGATCGAAGCTGCTACAGTCCATCTATGTTTGCTGCTCCTGCAGTCCATAGATAATGCAGTGCGACTTTGTTCGTCGCTGTTGCAGTCCAGCTGATCGAAGATGAAGCAGTCCAGCTCTGTTTGCTACTTCTGCAGTCCAGCTAATCGAAGCTGCTGCAGTCCAGCTATGCTCGCAGATCCTACAGTTTGGCTGATCGCAGCTACTGCAGTGCAGCTCTGCTCGTCGCTGCTGCAGTTCAGCTGATCGAAGCTACTGCGGTCCAACTCTATTCGCAGCTCCTGCAGTCCATCTGATCGAAGCTGCTGTAGTGCAGTCTTGCTAGTCGTTGTTGCAGTCCAGCTGATCGCAGCTACTGTAGTACAACTTTATTCGTCACTGTTGCAGTTCAGCTGATCGAAGCTACTGCAACCCATCTATGTTCGCTGCTCCTGTAGTTCGGCTGATCGCAGTTACTGCAGTCCAGCTGACCGCAGCTGCTGCAGTGCAACTTTGCTCGTCGCTGCTGTATTTCAGCTAATCGAAGCTGCTGCAGTCCAGCTATGTTCGCTGCTCCTGCAGTCCAGCTGATTGCAGCTACCGCAGTGCAACTTTGCTCGTTGCTGTTGCAGTCCAGCTGATCGAAGCTGTTGCAGTCTATCTCTGTTTGCAACTCCTGCAGTCCAGATGATCGAAGATTCCACAGGGCAGTCTTTCCCGTCGCTGTTGCAGTCCAGCTGATCGAAGCTGCTGCAGTCCATCTATGCTCGCAGCTCCTGCAGTTCGGCTGATGGCAGCTACTGCAGTGCAGCTATGCTCATCGCTGTTGTAGTTCAGCTGATCGAAGCTACTGCGGTCCAACTCTGTTTGTAGCGCCTGCAGTCCAGCTGATCGAAGCTGTTGCAGTGCAGTCTTGCTCGTCGCTGTTGCAGTCCAGCTGATCGCATCTACTGCAGTACAATTTTATTCGTCGCTGCTGCAGTACAGCTGATCGAAGCTACTGCAGCCCATCTATGTTCGCTTCTCCTGCAGTTCCACTGATCGCGGCTACTGCAGTACAGCTTTGCTCGTCCCTGCAGCAATCCAGCTGATCGAAGCTACTGCAGTCCGGCTCTGCTCGTCGCTCCTGCAGTCCAGCTGATTGAAGCTGCTGCAGTGTAACTTTGCTCGTCGCTGCTGCATTTCAGACGATCGATGCTGCTGCAGTCTAGCTATATTCGCAACTCCTGCAGTACAGCTGATCGCAGCTGCTGTAGTCCAACTTTGCTCGTTTTTGCTGCAGGCCAGCTGATCGAAGCTCTTGCAGACCAGCTAATCACAGCTGCTGTAGAACAGCTTTGCTCAATGATGTTACTACCCAGTTTTGCTCATTACTGCAGATGACAGTTTTTTTATGGCCGTCGCAGTCCAATATACCGCAATCACTGCAATCCAGTTCCGCAACAACTATTGTGATGTAGTCGACATCGCTGCTGCTATCCTGATTCATATAACTATTGAAGACATATAAAGATCGATGTCACGTCCAGTAGCACAACCAAGACCATTGGAGGTCCAACAACACACAAAGTATGTTACCATCTCAACTACTAAAGGGTCACACCCTTTCACTCGCAACTACCGCGGCTCAGTCCGTAATTGACAGCAGCTTAATATCAACATCTACTACTACCTTGTTTGGTCGGAAATTACTGACAGTCTGCAAATTCAAATTTCATTTACAACAACAGTTCACACAGATTCCAGCCGAGTGACGTCAAATATAACTCATCTTTTCCAAATAACAGTTACTATCAAGTTCTACGCAACTACCATAGTTCAGATTTACATCAACAGTTACAGCTCACTTTCAACTACCATACTCCGCTCCAGCATCACGCTTCCGTTGAAGACCAGTTCATCCTTCAATCTTTTTTTTTCATACAACAATGGTTCATACTCAACTGTTTCCCGTCGATATTCAAATCACAATAGCCTTACTTGGGGGAGACTTGATTATGATTTCCACAATCAACGAAGGCAGCTTTCTTTACGCTTCAACAACATAAATTTACTCTTGGGGGCGTCTTGATTTCCGCAAACATCAATAGAAGGTTTCCAATCACTTTAGCAGCAATCATCCACATTTAAGGGCGAATTTTGTCATTGATCAAGGGAAATGAAATGTTCTTAACCCCCAACAAGTTGGAGGTAAGAGGGGGGGGGGGGGGGGGGGGCGATGTTTGTACCATGAGTAAGATTACCACATATTAGGCCAGAATTTTTTTTTGGGCCACTATTCAGCTGCCACCATCCTACCCAATGAAGTAGCTACCATCAAGTACAGGGCTCCATGAAGTCAATGCCAGGTCAATGGTCAAAGTCAACCGTCGGTCAACTGTCAAAGTCAAGTTTCCAGCCGCTTTTCTAACAAGTTTCAGTTAAGTACTATGCCACACTGCCAGCCAGTCTCTACCCATGCTGTCAGTTGTGCTTCCAGCCAGCATCCATCCATACTGCGAGCCATTATGCATGTCAGCCAGTCAATCCAGTCTTCCAGCCCATTATGCATGTCAGCCAGTCAGTCCATCATGAAGAATTAACACATGGAGGCACGGATGGAGTTTTCATGCAAAATTGATTCAAAGAGGAATGCAAGGGCAGTTTCATGCAGATTAATGTCAGGAGGCATGCAAGGGCAATTTCATGCGGATTAATGCCAGGAGGCATGCAAAAGCCAGCAAGTGCAGAATTAAAAACAGGAGGGCAGTTTCATGCAAATTCATGCAGAATTAATGCATGGCAATTTAAGAGAGGAGGGGAATTCACAACTGTATAAATAGAGGGAATTGTAATCCTAAGAGAAGTTTTTTTTAGAGAACCAGAGAAAAAACATTGTAATTCTTATCAATAAAATATCCCTCCCTAAGGGGAATTCGTCCGTGGATGTAAGCAAACCATGCCGAACCACGTAAAATCGGTGTCACTTTTCTTTATGCTTGTTTCATGTTTTTAACCATGTTTTCCTCATCACCACCAAAATCATCGTGTTTAGTGCCTGGAAATATTTCCAAGTACAAACATCTTCCCTTAGCTATTAATGAATAACTTTGAACAATTAAATAATAAACATTCACAGCACGTGTTCAAAGTATGTCGACATCCTAACTTTGTAAGTTCTCTTTCATACTTACAACTTTGAAACTGATTTGCCACACTTCCAAATAAGTTTAGAATTGGTTCATCTGACTTTCAAGAACTGTGCGATTGATCAAATAAAATTCAATCACAAATCATGGGTGTAACGGTTCTACCAAAACCAGTTTCGGTTCTACCTCCATGTGAGTATTGTGCATATTCACACTAGCTTTCAAAATTCGGTTGACTAGGTACTAGGATCGGTTCCCCTCATATATATGGTATCTAATTGTTTGTGGGTGAAAACTATTTCTGCCTGTTTTGGTAATTTTGGGTGTGTGGATAAGAAACGAGTCTAGACCCTAAACAATGCACTGCACGAGAGTACTTTTGATTCGAGAGATCAATCTTCACAATCATGTCCTAAACCAAGAAATGGTCGTTCCAGGCTTGCTTCGGTCACAAAGTGAACGAGAAGGGTTGGTCTTAGGGAGGGAAGCGAAGAAAGTATTGAGACCGGAATCGTTGATTCTGAAGGTGTGGTTGTTTACGACTTGTATCCGAAATTAGAACTGGAAAGCAGAATGGAAAACTATCAGGTGATTTCTGGATACTGTTTTTTTCTCCGACCAAAACTTGTTTTTTGGTGGAAATAGGTGAAGCCTATTTATACAAGTCATATCGAAACGTACCCTGGTATCGTAGGAAGTGAAAATGATTGAGTGATGGAAGAATGGAGTAACGTGTAACCGTCAGACATTATGCTTCCATGATGAAGAAAGTGGATCTGTTTACACCGCTACTTCTCACCATCACTAATTTCCCGTTTCATGACACTTTCTTGTAATGGGAGCATTGCACGCCGCACGTTGTAAACCGCCAGACCAATACCCTGATGAGTATCCCCCAGTTTGTGACATGTTTGATGTCTCGAGTGTTTTCATGGAAAACATGTAGCACTTTTCTACGTGTGGCAAGTCAAATTCAGGGGACTTGCCGCAGTAAAATAACATGTGATGCTATTAGGCTCGTTTTGGCTGGTCGCCTAAACCTTGCCACAGGGATGTCAGTTCGGTAGCAAACTTGGGCGGCCGAGATTACATCTCGTGAGGAAGGGTAGTCGTTGATAATGGCTACCTTCTGTTGGCGCCTGATAATGGCATAGTGGCGCCTTTAGCGCATTCCAGTGGAACTGCGACATGGCTGGCATAGTTCAAGCATGCCAGTGGCACGGTGGAATGGCTGGCATAGTTTGTGCATGCCAGCGGAACTGTGGTGTAAGTGGTGCCTAGCATAGCCATGGCCACTAAATTTTTGGCACATTGGTGTTAAACTCGAATATGATGTGGCAACATCAGTTTCAATGGCCACATCGATCCCAATGTTCTGTGGAACATTGTTTAGCTCGGTTGGCGTAGCAACTTTGCCTAGATTAGGGGTTGGCATGTCGAAACCCTAATTAGCGCATATGGCATGCGACATGTGGCCGAAAATGATTGAGTGATGGAAGAATGGAGTAACATGTAACCGTCAGACATTATGCTTCCATGATGAAGAAAGTGGATCCATTTACACCGCTACTTCTCATCATCACTAATTTCCCGCTTCATGACACTTTCTTGTAACGGGCGCATTGCACGCCGCACGCTGTAAACCGCCAGACCAATACCCTGATGAGTATCCCCCAGTTTGTGACATGTTTGATGTCTCGAGTGTTTTCGTGGAAAACATGTAGCACTTTTCTACGTGTGGCAATTCAAAGTCAGGGGACT
Organism: Papaver somniferum; assembly: GCF_003573695.1. Classification (NCBI taxonomy): domain Eukaryota; kingdom Viridiplantae; phylum Streptophyta; class Magnoliopsida; order Ranunculales; family Papaveraceae; genus Papaver; species Papaver somniferum. Next base: position 39,533,939 of record NC_039363.1, read on the forward strand.
TGCCGCAGTAAAATAACATGTGATGCTATTAGGCTCGTTTTGGCTGGTCGCCTAAACCTTGCCACAGGGCTGTCAGTTCGGTAGCAAACTTGGGCGGTCGAGATTACATCTCGTGAGGAAGGGTAGTCGTTGATAATGGCTACCTTCTGTTGGCGCCTGATAATGGCATAGTGGCGCCTTTAGCGCATGCCAGTGGAACTGCGACATGGCTGGCATAGTTCATGCATGCCAGTGGCACGGTGGAATGGCTGGCATAGTTTGTGCATGCCAGCGGCACTGTGGTGTAAGTGGTGCCTAGCATAGCCATGGCCACTAAATTTTTGGCACATTGATGTTAAACTCGAATATGATGTGGCAACATCAGTTTCAATGGCCACATCGATCCCAATGTTCTGTGGAACATTGTTTAGCTCGGTTGGCGTAGCAACTTTGCCTAAATTAGGGGTTGGCATGTCGAAACCCTAATTAGCGCATATGGCATGCGACATGTGGCCGTAGCACAACGGCGTTTCATGTAAACGGTGCCAGAGCCATGCCAAAAGAACCATAGTCAGGACGTTATGTGAAAATGGCCACATGAGGCAATATTTCCACGAGTGGCATGTTGTGATGCCTTTATTAGGGTTTCCACGGCTCGTGGCATGTTGTGGGGCCGAAGTGGCATAGTTTGTGCCACGACTAGAAATTAGGGATTCATCCACCGCCACTAGAGCATGGTCGTGCTTCTCGTTAGGATAGATAAATTGAAGTCCGTTGTGAAGCTGGTCATGCACGGAGAGTGGTTTGGCAGGTTTGGCATGCTGTCCCGGTAAATGGCGCGTTTGGCATGTGCACTTGGCATGCCTGTTTGGCGTGTGCGATTGGAATGCTCGTTTTGGCATGTTTGGCATGCCGTTAGTATGTTGGCGCGGTTTTGGGAAGCTAACTTGGTATGGCGACCTCTTGACATAATTTACACCTCTTTTAAAGTTGTGGCAGGTTTAGAGTAACCTTATTAGTCAATGAAAGTAGGGGGCCGAACAAGCACGCGCGTGGCTACCCTTTTGGCGTGCGTGGTAGGTTTAATGTGACCTGATTGGTCGATAGAGAATAGGGCCGGAAAGTATGGGCCCATCCACAACTCATGGGATTGTGGCAGGTTTAAAGCGACCTGATTGGTCGACAAAAGAGTAAGGACCGGTTAGGTAGCATGGGGCGTGTCCAAGTGGCGCCGGTTAGCCTATGGCATGGCCACGCTTCCCTCATTGTTGCTCCTACTCCGTGGCTCTGTTTATTCTTTGCTTTCTGACTGAGTATTTTGTGCAAGGGGCCTTAACCTTGGTACTTGGAGGTCCGTGCTACTCTTATGCGAGTAAACACAAATCCGTCATGCCATACCAATATTAAGGGTTCTGTCAGGGAACATAAGCACAAGAAAAGTACTCAGCAGGCTCTGACATTTTTGAGTAATGCAGCTAGGAGCTTATACACTCATTAGGCTCTATACTTGTGAACAATTCATCCAGGAGATTGAGTTTCGATATAATATGAAGAGAGACATAGTTACTCTTCATATTTTGATATATTCTCTAAATTCCCTGCGGAATAAAGACATATCAATGTCTACTACATTTGATGCCGGGTCAGGTAGATAGACTTTTACAAGTTTAACCCTGAACTAAAAACCACCATCAATATTAAGTCCCCTGCTTAGATCGTAACAGTAGAGTTGTTCCTGGGTAAGCATGAGATAGTGACAGACAAGGGTAAAATCTAAAAGGCAAGACATGGAGCGATTGCCAGGAAAATTCGACTAACCTTTACCAGGAGGCATGAGGAATCTGTGATCCTTGCGTTGGAGGCTTTGCGTAATTTTGTCTTGGCCATAGGGTGCTGGCGTTGGCGCTGCCACTTTGGTCACAGAGTGCTAACGCTGGTGATGCAGGTGCTGGCGTTGCAACCTTAGTTACAGAATGATGATGATGACTGGCTTGACCACAGAACGAGCGGAGATGGCGTTGGAATTTTGAGCAGGAAGAGATGGAGCTTGGCTCTAGTCCTTGGAGTGCTGGAAACGGCTGCAGTCCATGGAATGGTGGAAACGGCTTCGTTTTCTTGATCACGGGACGTATAGAGATGTCGTTGAAACTTTGGCTCGACCATGGAGCTGGAGGATGGAGATGGTGTTGATGGCTCCTGGTTCGTGGAACGGTGGAAAAGGAACTTGGCTTCAGCCCATGGTATGGTGAAAACGGGACTTGGCTTCAGTCCGTGGAACGGTGGATGGCACTGCTACTTCGGCCACGGAGCGGTGATGATGGTGATGCAGCTTCAACCATGGAGCGCTGATGGTGCTGCAACTTCGACCACGAACTATTGATGTTGGAGCTCGGAGCGTTGGCGTTGGCTTGACCACGGAGCGTTGCAGGTTGAGCGGCTGGTGTTCCTCGTGCTGGCGCGCTTCTGGTTCGGCCATGGAGCGGAAATATTGGCATACGGCTTGTTCGGATATGGATCATGAGTGTGATACGACCACTCCGTTCGTATGAAAAGGGGTATCGACCCTCTTATGTTTTTTGTTGCTCGTCCGACTTCGTGATTTTGTCTGCAGCGTCCGGCTCCTCTTCGTGATTTTTTAGAGGTGGTAGAGCGAGCATTAACAGCAACAAAGAAATCTCCGACAGTTGTAATCAGTAGCAATACGATCCAGGAGAACTCAAGGTAGGTGCTCTTTTCCATTTTGCGCATGTAGCCACTCAACAGTACCATCGATCTTCTCCAGAATGTGTAAGAAGGTTCTGACTCCATAAGAATGAGTATCTGACCTCTCTAGTAGATTTCAAAATTTACCAAACTCCATTGCACTCTTGGGATGGATGGAGGAAATATATGCTCGACAATGATCATGTCAGGGTTAATCTTGGAGATTGTGGTTGCGTTGTTGGTTCATACTTGACTTTAGGTTATCTGGTGCCTGGACTTTCTGATTGCGATGATGATATGCTGTGGATGCTTCCATGGTAGAAATCTTCTGGAGACATTGGGTGAAGCAGACTAGCTGAGATCGCTTTGTGGCCGATGTGCTGCGACTTCCTTTGAACCATCTTCTGAATCTTGAACTGTTGTATGGAATGGGATGTGGTGAGCAGTCCCCAGTTATACTTCTGTTAGATCCAATGGTGTGTCCGGATATGTGAATGTATCTCTGTGGCGTGCTTTTGGAGTCTTTGATGCACGTGTACGGCTTCATGTTGAGAAATTCCTGCGGCTCGTAAAACTTCGACAGTGATGATGTTGAAATCAGAAATAACCTGGTTGAGGGGAGTGAAAGCATCCCATGTTGGTAGTACCCATGTGTAATTATCCCGAGCCTATTTTCTCGTGAAATATGTGCTTCTACTGCATTCACTGATAAGGTGGTGACTGCGTTCAAACCTCTAAACCTGAAGGAGGCCTCAGTCCCCAACTGTAGCCTACTTTAATTACATCGCCTTGAATCCACGCTTATGGGATTTGATACAAGATTATTGTACTCTTCTGGATGTAATGCTGGATTCTTGGAATCATCTCTGATAAGTGCATAATTCATATGATTTTAGTGTCCATTCCATACTTGTTTAAGCTATTATTCTTGCATATTTTCGTATTATTACAATTGTTTTCTCTTGTTTGTATATAATAGGTGAATCATCCAAAAAGGAGCTACAAAGTGCTGAAAATATCTAATAATATAAGTATTCCAAGTATCCAAGTGCCCAAGTCCAAGAGAAGTGGAAGAAGTGCGACGAAAAGGAGCAAAACGCTCAAAATCAAGAGAAGGGCCAAAGACCGATCTTAACTCATTCAAATTAAGTATTTCTCATCATAATCTTTAAGATAATTTAAATATAAAAATAATTCAAAAAGAATGAGGTCATTCCGAATTCGGATGAATAAGTTGTGGCCAAAACAAGCTTTTATTGAATACCGAAGACAGTAAAGTTCGCGGACGGGTTTTATACTTTAATTCCGAAAATATCTGATGGAATTTGAAGTTCGCGGACTGGGTTCGCGTACTTAGCAAGTGTAAAACGTTTATGCACACCTTGGAAAGCCTAAGGGCACGTTTGCATTCGTTATTTCGGATCGGGTTCTTGAACCGGACTAAATACTTGATGGCCAAAGCAATGTAAACCTATACAAAGGTATTAGGTCATATAATCATCGATAATCGATCTCATATCACAAGTTTTACATCAAAAACCTATGGTTTACCCCTTTAGGGGGAAACCACCATTATTCATCTTCTTTGTAATATGAGTAGCTAAATCCGTTGTTGATTGAGGATAAATTCAATGTTCTAAGCGTGAAGCTTTATTAATAATACAAATCTATTGAGAGTTTTTATCATCATCGTTTGTCTTTACCATATTTAAGGTTTATGAGTGATTCTTAGATTGATTTTGGATGCATACTAGATTAGTCTATTGATTGTTCAATCGCTAGTAGAAGTTATGAGATAAGTAATCGTAGATTAGCTCTCTACACAAGTAGAAATCGCGAGACCTTACAGAGGGATTCTATGGAGAAATCGTGTGTGAAGCAAACACCATAAAGTAAACCTTGATCTAAGAGTTTAGCTACTGGGATCAACCTAAATTCACAAAGCTTAAGGCGTTCGATTGGATTACACCTTGAGTGATCTACTACTTAGTGGTTCGTTGGATAGAATCTAGTAGTCGAGAAATTCTGTATCCAGTGATAGAAAGAGTTTTTGGGATAACAATGATCTAGCTATTATTCTGCGGTTGGTGATGAATGGTTCTTACGAACAATAGATAAGTATTCTAATCCTGTTAACGTTTGGTAACGGCGAAGGATTCCTTAATCATCCCTTTATTCTTTATTGTCTTTATATTTATCTTAAAACCAAAACCCCCCTTTTATTATTTACTTTATTTTGCTGATTCAAATAACATATCAATTACACAGCTATCTGTGGGAACGATCTCTTACTACCACTATATTACCAGTTAATTAGTGGGAAATATATTTATTAATTTGTTGAGCCTACGATAGCCCATACAATCTCGTGGCCGAAAAATTCTGGATAACGAAGAGGTAGCAGTGAGAGAGTTTATGTCGTTAATCGTGGTTCCCTCTATCTTTTCAAGAAAAATGTTTTAGCCGCGTCTCTGGAGTTTTCTCATGAATGCTTGATTGTTGTCGGGGATGAACCGCGATGAGCAGTCCCCAGTCGCACTTCTCTTTGGTTACTTAAGTTGTTTCCTCTGAGTAGGCTTGGGATCCGTCGTGGGCCTCGTAAAATGTTGCACACGCCTTCTGGGAAGAGAGGTGATGATATCCATACGCTACACCTTTGAAGAGTATATGACCTCGTCGTGGCTATGACTTTTGGGTTGACCGTGTATCCTGAGCTTTGTAGTGGTTGTTGTTATGGTAAACCTCTGGCTGGTATCAACAAACGAGAAACAATTCTTGGAACTAGGTGTGATCCTAAGAGACTACATTGTCGTGGAAACAAAATAGGTTGGAAGGAATTGCATGGGCGTCCATGGAAGCAAAGGGATTGTCTGGATGCATAAGCGAGTAAACTGTCCATGACCACGAGCTTTGGAGATATGGATCAAAGAGTGGACACAACTACGAACCTTGGCTGGTTGTGATCGCGATCTTTGATAGGGAGGAGTGGCTACTTCTGGGGAGAACGTTGAAGCGGCTTCTGGAGCGAAACATTGAAGCGGAGCGGCTTCTGGAGAGAATGTTGAGGTGCTACTTCTGAGTTGTGGTCATGTCCGTTTGAGTCTTGGCAAGAACTTCCTGTCTCTCCCTCAAATCGATAATGGTAACGGGAAAGATTGATTTCCTCTAGCTCCTCCAGCCTCGCGTCCTTACGAAGAAGTGATGGCAGACATGGTAATGATTGGAGGCGTCATGCTCGAAGAAATATTAGGAGTAGCGGCGGCTCTGGCTCTGGTAATAAGCGGCGTCACATCATAGGGGATGCTTCTGGTGTTGCTGGTTGTGGCGGTAAAGGATGTAACGTCATAGTGTTGGTCATTACCTTTTTGCTCTCGTCCGATACGGCCACATACTCTATTTTCTTAGGGGTCTCTCCATGAAACAGAATTTTCAGGTTACAAATCCAAGTTTATTGTGTGACGCAATTCTTTCCGCGAGAAGTCCCCAGTCGTTCTTTATTGTCTGTGTAACATCTTTATGTCGATCCGCGAAAAGACGGAGGATCTCCAGTCCCTAGGCGCAATTCCCCTGAATCTATCTTTTCTTGGACGATGCGCTTCAGAGCATTTCATTCACTGGTAGGATGATTGACGAACCTGTGGTAATGGCAATACTTGGGATTTGCAATTTATTCTTCAGTTGGTAGGCGCTTAACAGGAGGTAGTTTGATGACATCGTCTTGAATCCATACTTCCAGGAGTTCGATTACTTTCTCGATCGGGAACGGGAAGTTTGGAGCAGCATATCCAGTTTCTTGTTGTTGCACGGGAACCTTAGACGCGACCTTCTGTGGTGAAGCCATCTGATGCGCTGGTGCCACACGTTTGGGTTGTTGTTCCGCTGCTGGAGTTTTTCTCTTTCTTCCTTCATTAACGATTAATTGGAGGCTGGATGTTTTATTAGAAATACGCCTGCTATCCTGAACGTCTTTACGAGCTTCTTCATTCTGTAACGGTTCAGATCGACTGAGTAAAGCAGCAGCGGATCTCTTAGAAGCTTCTGATGAAATATGGGAATTGAAATTTTTCAGGAAGGATGCACATAATGAAATCAACTTTTCCTTGCGAGGACTCTGATGAGAACGTGATAAATCCCACTAGTCTTCTTTTTGATCTCGAGGAAACATCTTTTGATCATCATGGGCAGAAAAGTTACATTGGTGGATACCTTTCCATTCAGCGTGACCACAGGCTTCATCCTCCTCACTAGGAGTAGGAATATGAATCTTGGAAAAAGGACTACCACCATCAGCATTGATCCAAAATGAATGGTTGATAGAGTTTCCTACAGAATGAATACGCGTTGGTTCCTTTGACAGTTGATCCGTGAGAGCTTTCAAAAGCGTAAATACTCTTTCCTGCGTCTTGGAAATATTAGCTTGATTCTCGACAATATCATTCAGGATTTTCGTCAAGTCGTGAATAGTTATTAAATATGGAGACTCTATAGCCTCGACAATGGTTTTGAATGAAAAACGGATTCGGGGATAACATGTGGAGTATTTTCAGTGCTATGAGAAGTAATATTGGTATTGAGGGTTTCTGAAGCATTCCTAAGATCAACCATCTTGAGAAATTTAGGAAATTGAAAATGGGTTTGAATTTGGCCTAAGACCAATTGGGATGAAAATGAAATTGGGAATTGAATTTGCAACTGAGAGATTTAATCTCCCACTGTGGTCGCCAATTGTTTGTGAGTGAAAACTGTTTCTACCGGTTTTGGTAATTTTGGGTGTGTGGATGAGAAACGAGTCTAGACCATAAACAATACACTGCACGGGAGTACTTTTGATTCGAGAGATCAATCTGTACAATCCTGGCCTAAACCAAGAAATGGTTGTTCCAGGCCTTCGGTCACAAAGTGAAGAAGAAGGGTTGGTCTTAGGGAGGGAAGAGAAGAAAGTGTTGAGACCAGAATCGTTGATTCTGAAGGTGTGGTTGTTTACGACTTGTATCATAAAGTACAACTGGCTAGCAGAATGGAAAGCTATCAGGTGATTTCTGGATATTGTATTGTTCTCCGACCAAAACTTGTTTTTTGGTGGAAATAGGTGAAGCCTATTTATACAAGTCATATTGAAACGTACCCTGGTCTCGTAGGAAGTAGAAACGATTGAGTGGTGGAAGAATGGAGTAACGTGTAACTGTCGGACATTATGCTTCCATGATGAAGGAAGTGGATCCGTTTACACCGTTACTTATCACCATCACTAATTGTCCCGCTTCATGACACTTTCTTGTAACGGGCACATTGCACGCCGCACGCTGTAAACCGCCAGACCAATACCCTGATGAGTATCCCCCAATTTGTGACATGTGTTGATGTCTCGGGTGTTTTCGTGGAAAACATGTAGCACTTTTATACGTGTGGCAAGTCAAATTCAGGGGACTTGCCTCAAGAAAATAACATGTGATGCTATTAGGCTCATTTTGGCTGGTCGCCTAAAACTTGCCACAGGCCTGTCAATTAGGTAGCGAACTTGGACGGTCGAGATTACATCTCGTGAGGAAGGGTGGCTGTTGATTATGGCTACCTTCTGTTGGCGCCTGATAATGGTACAGTGGCGCCTTTAGCGCATGCCAGTGGTACTGCGGCATGGCTGGCATAGTTCGTGCATGTCAGTGGCACAGTGGTGTAAGTGGCACCTAGCGTAGCCATGGACACTGGATTTAGTCGGTTGGTCGCCTATAACTTGCCACAAGTCTGTCAGTTCGGTGGCGAACTTGGATGGCTTAGATTGCATCTCATGAGGAAGGGTAGTCGTTGATTATGGCTACCTTATGTTGGCGCATGATAATGGCATAGTGGCGCCTTTAGCGCATGGCAGTGGCACTGTGGCATGGATGGCATTGTTCATGCATGTCAATGGAAAGGTGGAATGGCTGGCATAGTTTGTGCATGTCAGCGGCACTGTGGTGTAAGTGGCGCCTAGCATAGCCATGGCCACTAAATTTTTGGCACATTGGTGTTAGACTCGAATGTGGTGTGGCAACATCAGCTTCAGTGGCCACATCGATCCCAATGTTATGTGGAACATTGTTTGGCTCGGTTGGCGTAGTAACTTTGCCTAAATTAGGGTTTGGCATGCTGAAACCCTAATTAGCGCATATGGTATGCGGCATGTGGTCGTGGCACAGCGGCGGTTCATGTAAACGTTTCCAGAGCCATGCCAAAAGAACCATAGTCAGGCCGTTATGTGAAAATTGACACAGGAGTCAATATTTCCATGAGTGGCATGTTGTGATGCCTTTATTAGGATTTCCACGGCTCGTGGCATGTTGTGGGCCCGGAGTGTCATAGTTTGTGCCACGACTAGAAATTAGGGTTTCATCCACCGCCACTAGAGCATGGTCGTGCTTCTGGTTAGGATAGCCAAATTGATGTCCGTTGTGAAGCTGGTAACGCACGGAGAGTGGTTTGGCGGGTTTGGCATGCTGTCACGGTAAGTGGCGCGTTTGGCATGTGCACTTGGCATGCCTGTTTGGCGTGTGCGATTGGCATGGTCGTTTTGGCATGTTTGGCATGCCGTTAGTATGTTGGCGCGGTTTTAGGAAGCTAACTTGGTATGGCGACCTCTTGACACAGTTTCCACCTCTTTTAAAGCTGTGGCAGGTTTAGAGTAACCTGATTGGTCAATGAAAGTAGGGGTCCGGTCAAGCACGGGCGTGGCTACCCTTTTGGCGCGCGTGGCAGGTTTAATGTGACCTAATTGGTATATAGAGAATAGGTCCGGCAAGTATGGGCCCATCCATAACTCATGGGAGTGTGGAAGGTTTAAAGCGACCTGATTGGTCGACAAAGGAGTAAAGGCCGGTTAGGTAGCATGGGGCGTGGACAAGTGGCGCCGGTTATCCTATGGCATGGCCACGCTTCCCTCATTGTTGCTCCTACTCCGCGACTCTGTTTATTCTTTGCTTTCTGACTGAGTATTTTGTGCAAGGGCCTTAACCTTGGTACTTGGAGGTCCGTGCTACTCTGCTGCGAGTGAACACAAATCCGTCATGCCATACCAATATTAAGGGTTCTGCCAGGGAACATAAGCACAAGAAAAGTACTCAACAGGCTCCGACATTTGTGAGTAATGCATCTAGGAGATTATACACTCATTAGGCTTTATACTAGTGAACAGTTCATCCAGGAGCTTGAGTTTCGATATAATATGAAGAGAGACACAGGTACTCGTCAGATTTTGATATATTATCCAAATTACCTAAGGAATATAGACATATCAATGTCTACTACATCTTATGCCGGATCAGGTAGATAGACTTTTATAAATTTAATCCTGAACTAAAAACCATCATCAACACTAACTTGAATGTGTTGCACATGTCCATAGGATCGGTTCCCCTTTGCCTAAAAACGTGTTGCACATGTCCATAAAATCGGTTCCCCTTTCTGCTATAAACCTGTTGCACCTCATACAAGGATCGGTTCCCCTTTGTGATGTACTTCACCTCTTACTAGGATCGGTTCCCCTTTTCCCAGTTTTGGTCAGACATAAAATCACAAACCCGATCATATCATCTCATGTGATTACTTAAGATCGGTTTCAGTAATAAAAGTCATACTAATACATAAGTCAGGCCTTTGTGAATAGTTTTACCAAGAACACAAAAAAGTCATAAACGGTTCTACTAAATCACACATATTGGATGTTCACAAGATATGCAATGAATAACAATCCCAATAACGCCTGGCGATTTCCTTTTCGATTCACAAACAAGTTTAAGAACTTACTTCCTTTGAACACATGTAAATATTGTTCCCTAGGATGAAATCCTCACCTCATACCCATACATAATCACAATAGCATTCAAATGATTATGGCGATGTCTTATCTACAAATTTTAATGGTTAAGCAATAAACCTCGTATTGTATTCCTTAATACTATGTCTATCTAGAGTTCAAATATGCTTCGCAGTTTTGTTTTCAATATGCACGACTTAAAAGATATGTTAGGGGATGAAACAGTTCAAGTCAAATATCACTAACCTCAAGTGGAAGGATGATTGTTGTCGTTGTAGCTCCTTGCTTCTTCACATCTTCAAGTCTTTGCAATACTTGTACTGTCTCATATCCTAATTCTTTCAAGCTAACCTATACGAAGTTGACTCTAGTACATAATCAAGCGACTCTTAATATGAGTTTTGATTCACTAAAATATGACAACCAAACTTGACATACCAATGCTTGGTGGGTTCAACCGAGATATGCTCCAACAATCTCCCCCTTTGTCAATTTTAGTGACAAAACTATTACATCATATGGATAAACAAATTATAAGAATTCATTACACATATGCTTGATTCCCGAATTCAACAGCACAGTAAACTACATACATTCAATCCTCAAAAATGTCGTTTTTGACACTATAATAACAAAGCTAATACTCCACCTAAGGAAGATAGGTAGATATTAGATCCGCACGTCTTTTTTATACCACTTAATATGATATGTTACTCCCTCTTAGTCTGTGCTTTCACTCTTTCGTTTAAATAAACGTTTAAGCACCAATGTTCTTTTCCTTAGCGATACCAATCAATATAAAATCAATGTCAGTATCACTTGTTTACTCCATATATTTCTCCCTCTTTTTTTCAAAAAATGACAAAGAAACGAAAAAATAAAGGACAACACGAAAAGAAACTTATAAATCTCAAAATAGACTTGCAACCTGTAGAGTTAGGCACGAGGGTTCCACACACCATGATCTGATAACCAATATCAAAATCGAAACTACAAGTATTTTTATATATGTTATCAAAGAAACAATTTTTCCAACTTTAGTTTAGCAAACCAAAAATCAACTAAGCACCTTAGTTCCTTTGCTAAACCGATTGTACAAAAACAATCTCTTATTCGGTAAGACCAAAATAAAGATAACTCTATTTTTCACATCGGGTTCTAATTATCCATAAACTTAGACCTTTCAATTTTAAACAAGACAAGTACTAGGTTAGTTAACTAGCATTTCTTGTTAAGGCATTCGATTAGACTTGAATAACCGAAACCTCACTTAGATAAGTCTAACTAAGATCAGAATTAACTTAGTTTCTCTTATCCGGAATCGAATTGGACTAAAAAAATCATCCCGTAAACCTTTTGTTTCGTTAAGCCATAAATAATTCATACAAACCAAATAAATAAACTTGCATAATTATTCACCTCAACTGGAAGCAATTGAAACAACATAGACATTAAAGCACCGCAATTGCACCGAAAGTTTGTAAGCCTAAACAATTGATACCACACAATAAAGCAAGATAACAATAGTTTTTCTTAACCGGAACCAATTGAATCACACATACATACATACATACATAATGGAATAAACATCAATTGTACCGAAATTTTGTTATGCAAAAGCAATAAATATATATGAAATAAATTCAGGATTTTCTTAAATAGGAAAACAATTAACTAATTGTTACCTGAAATTCCGCATCCACTTCTCCAATAAGTTTGTGTCTTCGTCCAGGGAGAACTGATATCAAAATATCATCATGTTGTCATCCTTATGCAAAAACAAAAGAATAACAACAACCAACCTTTACCAGAGAAAGATTGAAAATCTTCTTTAACAATTGCAAGCAAAAGTTGAAAACCGTCGAAACACATATGCTTTTATGCTAAACCAAAACCGATTCAACATATCGTGACTTTTTCACATATTGTTTCTACCAGAACCCCTCGTGATTCTTTGATAAAGCCTACCAACATGGTCTAGAACTTAATCCTACTAAATAAAAAAATCACCCAAATCACAAGGGTTCACAATATATGAGATCGAATATTAAGGTAGTAAAACCGAAATCAAACATCCCATAAACATACATAGCAATAATATAAAAGCATTCAAGCACAGGCTATGTAAACCGAAAACTATCACAAGAAAATTATAAATCAAATAATTTTATTCATAATAGTTTTATTCATAATAGACCGATACAATCATTGAAAGAAATCAAAAATTGATGTCTATTTTACTCTTTCTCAGTTCTTATGATGATTGCTTTCAAAAACTGGAACCAAATTCTTCTGGGCACTTCCTTTTTCAGTAGAAGAATTTTTCATCTCCAACAGTTGGGAATGAAGATTAGCGAATACTTCTTTTGAATCCTTTATCATTAGATCATGATATCTTATGCAACCTTTAACAGAGAGAATATGTTTTCTTCGAGAAACTTGAGAGTTATCATGAAGAGAAACATCATGAGTTTCAGTCATAAGTGATGCACATAGTGCTAAATCATCAAGAGATGACCCTTCTTTTACCGATTTCTCCATTGAAATAAATACTTCTTTCGGACAGGAAGAAGATATATAAGATGGTATAAAATCAAGGAATAATTTGGTTTATGTAATCCGAAACCATCTTTCCTAAAAATAAAAGATATCTAATATTTTTCCACTTAAGAAATAGTCATGAACGACCTACCCAGATTTATACTTCCTCACAATCATAATTTTGGGCAATAACTGAGGATGCATTCTTCAACACAATCAGTTTGTGTTGAGGTGAGAATTACTCTCACCATAGTTAACAAAGACTTCCTTTAGATGACTTATAAGCACAATAGACTGTGCTTCCTTGCGTTCTTTCTTTCTTTTGTGATTGCACAATTTTGTAATTTCTTTTTGACATCTAATAAACTTATCAGCCTTCAAAAACTTTATCCCTTTAAGAAGAGTATTGATAAATTTATTTTGATGGAGGTTTCCACGAGAGATTGTGGTGTGGTTATTTCCTCCATATAAAGAACGTGATGTCCTATTATCAAAAGTACTAGTTTCTGATTCTTTTGGTATTTCACCAAATTTTTCAGATTTTACCATACAGGTTTTATCTAAAAGGAACTTCAAAAGGTTTTCAAGTACCAGGCTTAACCTTTCATTTTCCTTAATTCCCAACTCAAAATTTTCTAGGAGTTGATTAGACTCACCGGAATCATCACTGTTAGAGTTGGAAAGAAGTACATTGCAATTAGATATTTCTTCATTGGATTCTTTCTCCGGAATATCATCAAGGGTGGATACACACGCCTTATTGCACTTTCTAGTTCTTCTGCTGGGACAATGTTTTGCCATATGTCCGAATCTACGACACTTGAAGCATTGTACTTCATCATTACCCTTTTTTATGGCAAACCGATAATGTATCAGGAACACGTTTATCAATAGATAAAATGTTCTTAATTCGTTGCGCTAAAAGCACAATAGTTGAGTCAAGATCCTTTTCAACGGGTTCCTTAACCTCTTGGCAATGTTTCTCAGTTTGATTCTTCAGCAAAATTTCTCTATAAAAAATCTTTAGCTTTCCTACAAGGGAGCTTCGAGAAAGTGTAGAAAGATCATTTCCTTCTATTATGGCACGTTTCTTGGACTCGTATATGGATGGTAACGATCTGATAACTTTTCATACTATTTCCTTTTCAGGTATTGTCTTTCCAAGGAAAAAAGATGTGTTAACAATCTCAAAAAATTTAGAGTTAAACTCCTCAAAAGTGTCGTTATCATCCATATTGATATGTTCTCATTTAGATAAAAGGTAAAGAAGTCTAGCCTCTTTTTCAGATTCATCTACCTCGAATACAGTCTCAAGAATATTCCATGATTATTTAGAAGTTCTACAGGCCAGTACATAATGTAGAAGATCATGACTAACTGCATGTATGATGGCACTCAAACCATCAGAATTCTTCTTTGCAAGAACTCTTTCTTCGAGAGTGTAAGACGCTAAGCGTTTAAACTCTGACTCCGAATAATCCATCGGACGTTGGTATCCATCTTCGATTAATAACCATGTATTAAAATCTCGGGATTGAAGAAAGGCCTTCATAGCCGATTTCCATAATGGGTAATTAGTCCCATTAAATCTTGGTGGTACGATAATTGAATCACTCATTAGATTCATTCTTATAGGTTGGATCGCACCAAACACATATTATTAGATCTTTTCGTGTTTGCCTGCTCTGATACCAATTGAAAAGACGAGGGTACCCAAATATACCTCAAACTAAAACTTTTCGTACCTATAAATCCTTTTTCCGAAAGTGATTGTCTATGGACTGAGTTGAAACAATACAACTAATCGGTTCATACTTCGTGTGATCGTCTATGGATACGAGATCGAGACAATACAACAACGAGTATGTTTACTTAGATAAAAGGTTCGGTTTTTTAACCAAACACAATAGGATTCACTTATCAAGTAAATAGAAATTAAAGTTTGTGTGATTTAATTTAATTATAATAAAACAATTATAATTCAAAAAATAAAAGTAAATGACACAGCAAGATTTTGTTAACGAGGAAACCGCAAATGCATAAAAACCCCGGGACCTTGTCTAAAATTGAATACTATCAGGATTAAGCCGCTACACAAAATTACACCAACTTCGTATAGTTGAGACCAAGCAACTAAACCTATAGTTCACCTAGTTCCATCTATATTCCCAGTCCTCCAACTTATAAATAAGTCAGGTACTTGGATCAATTCATTTGGTTCGTATTCCAAACAGTAAAGGAACAATAAATATGTTTGGTATCAACTCTCTTCAACCAAGTGATATGAGTCGGACAAAGGCTCTTCTGTTTATCTTAACATAAACTCCTTCGTTAGGTCCTTAGATCTATCTTATGTTCAATTACCAAAGTAATCGTTAAGATTTTGCGATCAACACTATTAATCCAAAGAATTGTGTTGATGCCATTCTACTCAATTAATCAATCCAATTCTATCACTAGGATAAAACTGATTATTAATTGGATCCTCTTTTTACCGAAAAAAAGTATTGTGCACACCAAAGATTATGAACTCACAAATCAGAAATCTTCAATATCTTCTTCGTCTTCAAATCTTCTTAGATCTTCAATAAACACCTGCACACAATCACTTGAATCTCTTGTGATCAATCATGCACAGAACATAGACTGTTAACAATGGATTATCACAAGATCGTCTATAGAACTAACAACTGTCTAAAGATCCATGACGAAACTCTGAACTAGTTTGAGTGAATCTTATATCAGAATAGAAGATTCTCAAGCATAAACAAACTAGGTGCAATCAAAGTTCAACTACAGTTAGTCAACCAAATCAATGAAAACAAAAGATAAACCGCAATTATCTAGTTTCCCACCAACGGTACTGACTAGAGCTTCTCAATCCCAAAGAAGACTTTAAACCGAGCGGCCATAAGAGAATTTACCTAATTAGGTTACTCTCCTCTCCGAATAGGCGGCTTCACCAGTAATAGCACAACAAGAGGTAGTTTGCTGTTACGAAGGATTAGTTTGCTAGAAATGCAAACTTCAGTATTTATAGACAAGGAAGTTTGGACACCAAGGAATTTCCAAAACCTAAAATATTATCAAGATATTCATTAAAACACAAATTCGGTTTCCATAATTCCTGGAAATGCTCTGTCCAAAATAATGATCGAAATCTCTCAGAAAATCTTTAATTAGTAAATGCACATTATTAATTCTTATTTTCCTAAAAATGAAATTAATAACCTTAATTAAAAGATTCTTAACTTATTTATGTTTCGATCCTGGGATTCTCTTCCCTTAGATATTAATGAATAACTTTGAACAATTAAATAATAAACATTCACAACACGTGTTCAAAGTATGTCGACATCCTAAATTTTTAAGTTCTCTTTCATACTTACAACCTTGAAACCGATTTTCCACACTTCCAAACAAGTTTATAATTGGTTCATATGACTTTCAAGAACTACGCGATTGATCAAATAACATTCAATCAAAAATCACGGGTGTAACGGTTCTACCAAAACAAGTTTCAGTTCTATCTCCATGTGAGTATTGTGCATAGTCACACTAGCTTTCCAAAATTCAGTTGACTAGGTACTAGGATCGGTTCCCCTCATATATATGGTATCTAACTTGAATATGTTGCACATGTCCATGGGATCGGTTCCCCTTTGCCTAAAAACGTGTTGCACATGTCCATAAAATCTGTTCCCCTTTCTGCTATAAACCTGTTGCACCTCATACAAGGATCGGTTCCCCTTTGTGATGTACTGCACCTCTTACTAGGATCGGTTCCCCTTTTCCCAGTTTTGGTCAGACATAAAATCACAATCCCGATCATACCATCTCAGGTGATTACTTAAGATCAGTTTCACTAATAAAAGTCATACCAATACATAAGTCAGGCCTTTGTGAATAGTTTTACCAAGAACACAAACAAGTCATGAACGGTTCTACTAAATCACACATATTGGATGTTCACAAGATATGCAATGAATAACAATCCCAATAACGCCTGGCGATTTTCTTTTCGATTCAGAAACAATTTTATGAACTTACTTCCTTAGAACACTATAGACATTGTTCCCTAGGATGAAATCCTCACCTCATACCCATACATAATCACAATAACATTCAAATGATTATGGCGATGTCTTATCTACAAAGTTTAATGGTTAAGCAATAAACCTCGTATTGTACTCCTTAATACTATGTCTATCTAGAGTTCAAATATGATTCACAGTTTTGTTTTCAATATGCATGACTTGAAAGATATGTTAGGGAATGAGACAGTTCAAGTCAAATATCACTAACCTCAAGTGGAAGGATGATTGTTGTCTTTGTAGCTCCTTGCTTCTTCACATCTTCAAGTCTTCTCAATACTTATAATGTCTCACATCCTAATGCTTTCAAGCTAACCTATAAGGAGTTGACTCTAGTACATAATCAAGTGACTCTTAATGTGAGTTTTATTTCACTAAAATATGACAACCAAACTTGACATACCAACGCTTGGTGGGTTCAACCGAGCTATGCTCTAACAGATTACAAATTACTTGTTTACTCCATATATTTCTCCCATTTTTTGTCACAAAATTACAAAGGTTCGAGCACGAAAGGATCTTACAAATCTAAAAGACTTGTACAACCTATAAAAGTTAAGCACGGAGGTTTCACATACCATTTTAAATAACCAATATCAAAACCGAAACTACAAGTCATTTGGTTTTAATATGTTATCAAGGAAACAATTGCCTGAAGCAATTTTTCCTAATAGTTTAACAAATTGACTGAAAAACTTAGTTTTCTTGCTAAACCAATTTCATAAATACAATCGCTTATTTCGATAAGACCAAAATAAAGATCATAATTAACTTACTTTTCTCATCAGATTCTAATTATTCAGACAACAACTTAGACCTTTCACTTTAGACAAGACAAGTACTAGGTTAGTTAACTAGTATTTCTTATCAAGGCATCCGATTATACTTGAATAACTGAATCCTTCAATTTAATAAGACTGACTAAGATCAGAATTAACTTATAGTTTCTCTTATCCGGAATCGAATTAGACTAAACAAATGATCCCGTATTTTGTTAAGCCATAAAGAATACATACAAACCAAATAAATTGACTTGCACAATTATTTCTCTTAACTGGAAGCAATTGAAACAAACACAGACATTATAGCACCGCAATAGCACCGAAATTTCGTTAAGCAAAAACACTTGATATCAAACAATAAAGAAGATACCAAACAATAAGCCAAATAAATTGACACAGTTTTTCTTAACTGGAAACAATTGAATCACACACACGCACACATCCTTACACACATAATGGAATAAATATCAATTGTACCAAAATTTTGTTAAGCAAAAGAAAAATATATGCAATTAAATCAGGCTTTTCTTAAACAGGAAAACGATTAACTAACAAATTCGTTACCTCAGATTCCGCATCCTCATCTTCCCAGAAAGATATATCATTAAGCGCAAGCTCAAGATATAACTCTCCCCCATTATGTCATTATCCTCTCACAAGAACAAAAGGAACAACAACAAGAGCAACCTTTACCAGAGAAAGGTTGAATCGGTTTTAACTAATGCGTTCCAATAGCAAAAGCTGAAAACCCGAAACACATATTTTTATGCTAAACACAACTCATGTAAACTTAAATTGATTCAACACATTGTGACTTTTTACATATGAGTTTCAATCGGGACACCTTAGGATCCTTTCATAAAGCCTACCAACATGGGCTAGAACTTAATCCCGCTAAATCAAAAAGTCACACAAACCATAAGGGTTCTCATCATATGAGATCGAATATTAAGGTTATGAAAACCAAAGTCAGACATCCCATAAACACATAGCAATAATATAGACATTCAAGCACTGGATATGTAATCGGAAAAACTATCACAAGAAAAATTATAAAATAATAATTTTATTCATTAATAATAGATAGTTTATTCAGAAATAGACCTTATACAATAATTGATATAAATCAAAAACTGATGTCTATTTTCTTGTTTTAATAAGAATCTGATCTTATTTCATGAGCAACTTAGTCCTTCATATCGGTTCAAGATGAAGGAAAATTATTACTTTCAGTCTTCAGCTTGTGAATTTCTTCAAGTAGATAACCTTGTTGCTTGACCAGAATTTCTTGCAGTTGAGAAGTTTCCGTGAAGGATTCTGCAAGAACATGTAATTTTGTCTTTGATTGAACACAAAAGTGTGTCAATGCCTCAATACACGGATATTTCTTCAACATATTCTCTCTTTCCTTCCTGCTAAGCCAATCTCTCTTTTTGATTTTCCTCTTAGATTTCTCAACATCAAGAGAAGGTGCATGCTTATTCTTAAAGAGATCTTTCATATCATTCACCTTATCAAGAGAAGACATCGGATCCTGACTCATAGTTCGGACAAGGAATGACCAGAGTAAGAGAAGGATCCTTTTATATTTTTCATACTTCCGAAAATATAATATTCCTATAAATATGAATATATTGAATATATTTTCAATTACTAGATTTTATTCCCATAATCTACACAAAAGTGCCTTGATATTTACTTCCTCACACATAAATTCGGCACACGAGGTGAGGATGTAATTTTAATACCGATCAAGGTGGTATTAGCATGAGATTTTCTCTCATCATGGGATTTGGAACAACCGGTGTGTCCTTGATCTAGTATCATATGAAAAAAATCTTTTCTTGTTACCTCGAACTAACGAAGTATCTTGAGATTGGTTGGAGTTGCATACGCAACCTTTAGCAATTCTGTTTTTTGAGACAGTCTTGCATTTTGTCTTATTTTTCCTTTTACCATTAGATGATTTATTAACATCGGAAGACATATCCATTTTTAAAATGGTTAAATTACTAATGAAGGAAGAGGGAATTAAATTTACAACTAATGCAATATTAGTTGTTTCCTCTTTTTCAGAATCATATGAATTAGAGGTCTCGTCTAGAGTTACAGCCAATGCCTTGCTCCCAGTGTATTTCTTAAGATTAGGACATTCTTTGGCCATATGAGAAAAACCTTTACACTTAAAGTACTGAGGCTGATATTCATCATCTTCTTCCTGATCTTTCTTGTTCTTGACAGGAACTCTATCATGGGGTCGCTAAGATCGATGAGCATCTTTTATGGATCTCTTATTTCTTTTTTTTAAGAGATCTCGAAACTGTCTAGCGATCAATGATAATGATTGTTCAATTTCATCATCAGAATTTTTTGAAATCAGTTCATTAGAATCATCCATCAATTTACGTTTCTCCATTGGGGCTTTTGGAAATTTTGCAGCTTTAAAAGCAATTCCTTTAGCTTGAATAGATTGGGATTCATGATCAAAGATCTTTAACTTTCCAACGAGTTTTCTTCATGAGAGTGTTGAAACATCATTTCCTTCAATGATTACATGCTTCTTAGACTCGTATCTAGATGGCAACGATCTGAGAATTTTGCACACTATACCTTTTTCAGAAATAGCCTTTCCAAGAGAGAAAGAAGCATTAACTATCTCAGAGAGTTCAATATGAAACTCTTCAAAAGTGTCGTTGTCATACATTTGAAGGTTTTCCCAATCATAAGTGAGAGTTTGAAGTCTAACTTCTTTCTCTTATGTATTACCTTCAAATACGATCTGAAGATTATCCCAAGCTTCCTTTGAAGTTTGGCATGTTGATACCTGGTTTTGTGGATCACGGCTTACATCATGTATAATAGCATTAAAACCATCTGAATTCTTCTTTGTAAAAGCCTTTTCTTCGTTTGAATAATCAACTAAGCATTTAAACTCAGTTTCCGAATTTTCTACTTTCGGGCGATTATAACCATCGACGACTAATAGCCACATATTAAAGTCTCTTGATTGAAGAAAAGATTTCATAGAATATTTCCACCATAGATAGTTTGTTCTGTCAAATCTTGGAGGTATGTTAACTGAAATCGATTCATGTGATCTCGAGTTCATTTCTTATAGGTTGGATCGCACCAAACACAGATTGTTATATCTTTTCATGTTTGCCTGCTCTGATACCAATTGAAAATACGAGGGTACCCAAATACACCACAATCTTTAATTTATCCACCTATAAGTCCTCTTACCGAAAGTGATTGTATATGGACAAAGTCCAGACAATACGACAAATCGGTATTCACACTTTGTGTGATCGTCTATGGATACGAGATCGAGACAATACAAAAAATAAAGTGTGATTACTTGATAATATGTTCGGACTTAACCAAACTCTATAGGATCACTATCAAGTAATACAGAGTTAACGTTTATGTAATTTACTTTAAGTTACAATAACAACAATTATAATTGCGGAAAGGAAAAGTAAATGACACAGCAAGATTTTGTTAACGAGGAAACCACAAATGCAGAAAAACCCCGGGACCTAGTCAAGAATCGAGTACTCTCAGAATTAAGACGCTATACAAAATTTAAACCAAAAAACTTTGTATAGTTGAGACTAAGCAACTAAACCTAGTTCACTTAGTTTCTTCAGTATCCCTGCGCTTCCTAGATTTAATAAGTGCATGCACAGGAACAATTCCTTTGGATCGTATTCCAAACAGTAAATGAAAAACAAATCTGTTTGGTAACAACTCTCTTGATTCTTAGATGAATATATCTCAAGTCATATGCAAAGGCTCTTCCGTTTAAACTAATAAACTCCTTTTCATGGTTAGATCAATATATCCAACTGAAAAAGCGGGGGTCTAACACCACCACCCAATATTTCGCTTAGCAATCTGTATGGACTAACTCCGAAATATTTTCTAGAGAATCAACTAGACAGTTAGACTCAATCTAGGTAAAAGTATCTCAAGGAGTTAATATCTCTCTCTTTTTTTGATTTACTCGAGCTAATAGAAATCAGCGAGTCTTTAATCAAACACAAGGAATAACTTGGATGGTACCAAAGACCAATATCCAAGGATCAATCAATGACAATCAACAACCAAAGGTTGGATTACTTTAATTGATGATCTAACGCACAACCTGTATTATTTCAATTATAAAGATAAAACAATATAATGCGGAAACTGAAATAACACAGACACCAGAAATTTTATTAACGAGGAAATCGCAAATGTAGAAAAACCCCGGGACCTAGTCCATATTGAACACACACTGTATTAAGCCGCTACAGACACTAGCCTACTCCAAGCTAACTTCGGACTGGACTGTAGTTTAACCCAAGTTAGTCTCCCACTGATCCAAGGTACCGTTGTACTCCCTACGCCTCTGATCCCATCAGGATAATGGGCACTTGATTCCCTTAGCTGATCTCACCCACAACTAAGAGTTGCTACGACCCAAAATCGCAGGCTTTGACAATAAACAAATATGTCTCACACAGATAAGTCTATCAAAGGATCAATATGTCTCCCACAGAAAAACCGTAAAGTTTTTGTTCCGTCTTTTGATAATAATCAAGGTGAACAGGAACCAATTAATAATCCGGTCTTATATTCCCGAAGAATAGCCTAGATAAATCAATCACCTCACAACAATCTTAATCGTATGGTAGCGAAACAAGATGTTGCGGAATCACAAACAATGAGACGAAGATGTTTGTGACTACTTTTTATATCTTGCCTATCGGAGATATTAATCTCAAGCCAATCAATCTGATTGTACTCGTACGATAGAAGATGCAAGATCAGATCATACAACTACGATAAAAGTAGTATCGATCTGGCTTCACAATCCCAATGAAGTCTTTAAGTCGTTAACCTGGTTTTAGAAGAAAAAAACCAAAGGTTAAAGGAGAAACGACTCTAGCACGCAAACTAGTGTCACACGTGAAGTGTGGGGATTAGTTTTGCACAATACTAGATGTATCCTTTATATAGTATTTCAAATCAGGGCTTTTCCTTGGTCACAAAGCAAAGAATATCCACCATTAGATGAAAACCTGATTTAGCTTGTTATACACAAATGAAATGCACGCTTCTAGGTTTGTTAACCGTACCCAAACGTGTAAATTGTTGGTTCAATAATAGTTAACCAAAAGGTTAGCCATATGAGCATTTCATACCAACCATATTCTTATTCACCATAACTAGTTCAAATGACTTCAAATGAACTATTTAAAGAGTTGTTCAATTGCAAGGAAATCTTATGTGCTACACAAGACATAATTGAAGCAAAGATGATTTGATTCACTTGAATCGGTTTATGAACTTTTATAGCCACGGTTTGCAAACTGCACTCCTTAGTCTTTATAATTTTATGTTCATAAATCATCTTCAGATATATAACCTTCTTAAGTTCGCACACTAGGTTCACGGACTTAAGAAACCGGGCAGACTTTACAAACTCCAGCAGAAAATCTCGGAAAAGACTTTACGCCGGTTCGCGGACTAGGTTCGCGGACTGGTACTCACCAACAAGTTTGTCAACTCCAGCAAAATTTCTCGAGATGAGAAGTTCGGAAGTTCGCGGACTTGGAAACAAGCCATTCTTATGATTTCTCTTGATCAACAAAGTCGCAAACTTTGGTTCAAGGGGTAAGACTTATGCACATATGTGTTTCCACAACAATACTTATGTCCATCATTGGTTATGTAATCTAAACTCTCATTCCAACCATTGAAGCATTCTTAAAGGACGTTATATAGTTGTTACACCATTTCTCGTCAAAGCAATTTTCAAAGTGATTGAAACATATCATGACTTTCTTCACTAGGTAAAGATAAACATGGTCGAAGTGAAACGCTTACCAACACATATTTCGAGATATGGATAGGCGAGGTATACTCGGCTCGAAATACCAAATGTGTATAATCTAAGTCTATATATAGCATACGACTTTTTGTCTCAAGAAGTAGGAGATAGAGTAGATAGAATTTTGAGTGACAGATAAGTTCAAGTCTTCACATACCTTTTTGTCGAGAAGTTCCACCGGTTCCTTGAGTAGTTCTTCTTCTTGTATAATGAATCTCCATGAAGTCCTTGAGCTCAACTAAACTTTCTATCCTAGTCCGAGACTTAGCTATAGAAGACTAGAAACCAAGACTTATAATTTTGGTCACTAACATTTAAAAACGTGCTTTATAGACACATTTTTGTGTCCGATTTGTCTCGATTCTATATATTGTTAGGGCTCATTTTTGTACTTATTATGGTGTTTTATTTATTTGTAGGTATTTTTGGCCAATAAACATTTTTGGAAAAAATTGGCTCGAAAAGTTGTCGGAAAGCACCCAGAGGACATTTGCTATTCGGACTCTCACTTTGGATAAGGGGTAACCTAATTACTAAGGGGCATCCCATTTCCAGGCAGCTGCTAATCGCACCCTTACCCTGGATAAGGGGCAACCATCTTCAACATTTGAAATTCAAAAGGCGGGAAAGTAGATACAGTTCTGGCAGATTTAGGGTTCTTGATTTGAAGGAGTTTGAGGTCGATTAAACCTCTTATTTTCATAGGATAGACTCCTTATGGGTCTAGAAATCTGATATGGGTGTTGAAATCGATTAAACTGGGATCAATTGACGGATTTTTATCACAATAGAAAATATGGAAAGTCACGTGTGTGACCTGTTTTAGGGAATTTTAGAGAGATTAAAGTGCTGTAAACCTTCCCAAAGATTTGTATCTATCTAAGGAAGAGTTTAGAATAAAAAGGAAATCTCAGAAACGCGTAGAAATTCTAAAACAAGAAATTGCCGCAACTTTGCCGTGAAGAGAAGGAAAGAGATTTTGGAAGATTTGGGAGAGATTTAATCGGTATTTTTGATATAAATAGATTATTGGGTCATATAGAAGGTGTGTCGAGAGTTTGGGGACCTAAGGAGAGCCAGAGAAGAAGAAATCATAGCTTTACCAAACTCGGTTTCTGCTGCTGCTGCTGCTGCTGAAGAGGAAGAACGCGAAGAACATTGACGCACGGGAAACAGTCGCTGAACAATGTCGTTGTTTAACAGCTGAAGAACATTAAGCTGTGCAGGACAGTCGTATTCTAGGGTCTTAAATTTCTGATCCTGTAACAGTTGATTAGTAATGTATATCTTCAGTATTGCAACACCAACTGTAACGGTGACTTCTGTAATATCTATACACAGTTGCAGATTTGCTGTTTTATATATTCTCTTAAATAAAACCACATTTTAAGCCATGATTTATTATTTTGAACCTGTTTTTGATATGAGGAGCTAAACCCCATTGCTGAGGTGATAGAGGAAGCTATTTTTCCAACAAAAAGCGGTACAATCTATTTAATTTAATCTATTGCAATTATTATTATGATTATTTGCCTTGGACTATTATTGAATATGATTTTTATTTGAGTGATTGTGATCTATTTTGATGGAGTATGCTTAGTTTATAGACTCTTGATGCTTCATGCTTGGTATTTACAATTATTGCTTTAGAAAATCTACTTGTTGCGATAGTAAGAATCAAATTGAACAAGAAAATTGCATGAATATAAATATTGGATTAAATCACTTTGAATTTGGAAAATAGTGGAATCTTAGCCTCAGTGTTATTTTAATATTGATATCAACTTTGATTGAGTTTGTTACAATTTTTAGTGAGTTTTCTATTTTAATATTAGAATTTAAGTCTAATTAATATCCTTCACAAGTCTGCGAATCGAACCACTTTTACCACTATCTACAAATCACATCAATTTTTGGCGCCGCTGCCGGGGACTTGTTTTTAGGGTTTTAGATTTTTTTATTCTTATTTATTTTTTTTATTATTTTTTTTATTATTTTTGTCCTTTTTTATGTTTTTGGGTATTTATCTTGTGTCTACAGGTTCTGGATCATAAAGAAAATTGAGCCAAAGAGCTTGGTGATTTCATAAAGACTTGGAGCTAAAGATTAAAGCAAAAAGAACAGAAAAGAAGACAATTTTATTTTAGACAATTTTAGTTTAGGGTTTGTTTATTTTCTTTTTTTTTCGGTTTATTATTTTTTTTATTTTTCTTTATTTTTTTTTATTTTTTGGACTTTTGGACATTATTCTTTTTATTACCCTACGGAAGGGTACTTTAAATATAAAATGTTTGCAGAGAAGGAAGACAATTACGATATTGTCTCTGCACCTTGGGTTCGTACACTAGACATCGGAGTCAGTGGCCCGAGTCGACTACAACCGATTCATTCCCCATCTGGAACGGGAGGTAAGATTCTAAACACTCGTGAATCCCCTGTCAGCGAGTTACTGGACTCCTTCGTATGCATATATGTTGAGGACTGAATACGGACATTTATTTTTCTATTAAAGGGCAAGGCCAGGCCGTACAAGATAAGGGTTCGGATTTCATCACCGTTCTCTTCTTGCCCGCTTTAGGAACACGTAACCTACGCGAACCTAAGCCTAAAATTTTAACTAGAACGAGACCGATAGGGTAACGAGCTTAACAGGAAAGTCATTCGAAAAATATTGGTTACTCTTTTAAACATACTTCGAAGTTCTTGACGGTTTCTATAAGTTAAATGCGTGACTGCGCCGCCTTGTAATACCGGTGAGGCCTTGGGTATCAAAGCTCCACCGAGCTTCCCTCGCCTCTATTCAACTTACGTTAACTCGGATTGAGTCCAGATGGGTTTGCTTAAATTGTAACGAATTCCCATTCGAAGGATTAGAAGATGGTCTAGAAACAATCTAAGTGGAGCCATCATGCTTTTTGTTTGCTAGAAATCAATAGGTTTGATTTGGTTGAGTCGGCCTTGATCTGTGTTTGC
The DNA here is from genome assembly GCF_003573695.1 of Papaver somniferum. Taxonomy (NCBI): domain Eukaryota; kingdom Viridiplantae; phylum Streptophyta; class Magnoliopsida; order Ranunculales; family Papaveraceae; genus Papaver; species Papaver somniferum. The sequence goes on from NC_039363.1 coordinate 39,560,678, forward strand.
TTACCCTTCCAATTTAGAAAATTCTATTGTATGCCTGAACGTAAAAGAGACGCACTAGGTAGATTTGTTAAAGAGAAACCTAGTAGTTCGAAGCGTCTCGATGACCTTAATCTAGAAAGTCCGACTTTTGAAGGGTCTGTTTTTGAACGTCCTTTGACTGAGGAGAGAATCCATGTTGCTCCGATAGCGCCAGAAATGGCAACTTTGAAAGCTTTGTTGAATCCAACTAGGACTACTCGTCCTTCGCGTATTAAGTTAGCTGAAACGGAGGCACCATATGAAATGAAACCTGGGACCTTACAGATGCTCCCAATCTTTTTAGGGAAAGAAAATGAAAACCCTTATTACCATGTGGGATTTTGAGTAAATTTGTATTACTCTAAGAATTAGAGGCTTAGATGATGATGCTTTGAAACTTAGGTTATTCCCATTTTCCCTGAAAGATAAGGCCAAGTCGTGGCTGTATAGTTTGGACTCCGAGTCAATTGAGACATATGAACAACTTACATCTGCCTTTTTCAATAAGTTTTTCCCTAGGCACAAAACATCGTCTATTAGGACGCAAATATGCACATTTTCACAACAAGAGGGAGAATATTTATATAGGTATTTGGAAAGGTTCAATGATTTATTATCCCAGTGTCCTCATCATGGTTTAGAAAAGGTTAGGCTAGTTCAGATCCTTTATGAGGGTTTAGATTATTCCACAATGACCATGGTTGAGTCTCTATGCACTGGTGGATTTGAAAACCAAACTGTTGATGCGGCAATGGAATTTTTAATAAAATCGCCGAAAAAACCCAGCAATGGGAAAATAGTAGGCACCCCAGAAAACAATTCTTTTAAGTAGAGGAAACGTTAATAGGGTAGAAGGAGGCTATAAATCAGATGCCAAAATTGCTGCTATAGCAAAAAGGTTAGAAGCCTTAGAAGTGGGCCAGACTAGTGGTAGAGTGGAGCCTTTTTGGGAAGGACAGAATATTGAAGAGCAGTCCAATGCTCTTTATAATAACACTAGATTTGATAACCGACAGAAGTTTAACCCATATTCAGAAACCTATAACCCTGGATGGAGAAACCATCCAAACCTTTCTTGGCCCAAGGGCCAGAATCAAGGTCAGTCTAGTAATGCTCAGGTTCCCCCAGGTTTTGGCTATACTAAGAATCCTTCAGCCCCGACACAGTTTCAGAACCCTTCGGATAATAAGATTATGAGTTTAGAAGAGTCTCTTGCTTTGTTAACTCGTAACACTGTGCAGTTTCAGCAATCTGTAGCTCAAGGTTTAGAAGAAAATAAGAGAAGGCCATGTTGTTGAAGAGCAAGCCAATGCTCTTTATAACAACACTAGGTTTGATAACCGACAGAAGTTTAACCCATATTCAGAAACCTATAATCCTGGTTGGAGAAACCATCCGAACCTTTCGTGGTCTAAGGGCCAAAGTCAAGGTCAGTTTAGTAATTCTAATGTTCCCCCAGGTTTTGGCTATACTAAGAATCCTTCAAGACTAGCTCAGTTTCAGAATCAGTCAGATAAGAAAATCCAAAGTTTAGAGGAATCTCTCGCCTTGTTAACTCAGCAAACTGCAAAATTTCAGTTATCCATAGAACAGAGTCTACAAGCTAGTAACAGGATAGAACAAGAAAATAGTCAGGATATTTCCGAGTTAAAAACCCAGGTTGGTCTGATAAGTGATTCTTTGAGATAAAAAGGTAAGTTTCCTAGTCAAACATAACCCAACCCTAGAGGAGTTCATGAATTAGGTGCAAAACCATCGAATCAATTGAATGTTGTTAGAACCCTTAGAAGTGGTAGAGTTGTAGATAATAAGGTAACCATGCCCGATAGTGAACATACTGTAGTTCACCCCTCAGGATCTCACCTCTCAGGACCAGTAGATGAAGAGACTGATAAAGTTTCTGATGATGTGAATTCAGTTCCTGAAAGGTCTGATTTTAGGCCTAAAGCCCCATTTCCCCAGCTATTAGTACCAACAAAGAAGGAATCGAACTTTAATGATATAGTGGAGGTTTTTAAGCAAGATACAATAAACCTTCCCTTCCCTTATTAGATGCAATTAGGCAAATTCCTGCTTATGCCAAGTTCCTTAAGGATATGTGTACGCGAAATCGAAAACTTAGCGTCCATAAGAAAGCCTTTTTAGCTAGTCACGTAAGTTCAATCATTCAGAACACCACAACTCCAAAGTACAAAGACCCAGGTTCTTCTACCATTTCTTGCACAATAGGTAACTTCCGGGTAGAAAAAGCTTTACTTGACTTAGGAGCCAGTGTGAACTTACTGCCATTCCATGTATACTTACAGCTAGGACTTGGTGAAATGAAACCTACTCAGATGACACTGCAGTTAGCTGATAGGTCTGTTAAAATCCCTCGAGGTGTTATCGAGGATGTTCTTATTGAGGTCGACAAGTTTATTTATCTAGTGGATTTCGTGGTCCTAGATACCCAACCTGTCCCTGACCCAGAGAACCAGATACCTGTGAATTTAGGTCGCCCATTTTTAGCTACGTCTAATGCGATCATTAACTATCGAAATGGTGTGATGAGTTTATCTTTTGGTAATATGAATATGGAGATGAACATTTTTAATGTCAGTAAGCAACCTAATGATCTAGATGACACATGTGTTGAAGAGGTGAACATGATAGAAGCCTTAGTTCAGGAGTCATTACCAAACATCTTGTCTGAAGACCCATTAGAAAGTTGTCTATCCCATTTTGGTTTAGATTTTGACGACGATAGCACTATTGAACAGGTGAATGCTCTATTAGATTCTACCCTGTGTTAGACACTGATAGATGGAAAGCTAGGTTCGAACCGTTACCAGTTTCTGAGACTACCCTAATTCCTTCTTTAGAAGAGCCCCCAAAGTTGGACCTTAAACCACTACCCGATACTCTAAAGTATGTGTTTTTAGGCCCATCTGAGACTTTACCTGTGATTGTAGCTTCCAATTTGGATAGTGATCAGGAAAGTAGGCTAGTAAATGTACTTCAAGACAATAAGGAAGCTTTAGGGTGGACTATAGCAGACATTAAGGGTATAAGTCCTACTGTGTGTATGCATCAGATTCATTTAGAGGAAGACTCCAAACCTTCTAGGGAGATGCAACGTCGACTGAACCCTAACATGAAAGAGGTAGTTCGAAAAGAGGTGCTTAAGTTGTTAGATGCGGGTATTATTTACCCAATTTCAGACAGTAAGTGGGTCAGCCCTGTTCAGGTTGTCCCCAAGAAATCAGGTATCACTGTAGTCCAGAATGATAATAATGAATTAATCCCAACCCGAGTGACCACGGGATGGCGTGTGTGTATTGACTATAGGAAATTGAACAAGGTCACAAGGAAGGATCACTTTCCCCTTCCTTTTATCGACCAAATGCTAGAGCGATTAGCTGGACATAGTCACTATTGCTTCTTAGATGGCTACTCCGGTTATAATCAGATCGTTATTGCCCCAGAAGACCAAGAGAAAACCACTTTTACCTGTCCCTTTGGTACCTTTGCGTATAGACGCATGCCCCTGCAACTTTTCAGCGTTGTATGATGAGCATATTTTCTGATATGGTAGAATTCTTAGAGGTCTTTATGGATGATTTTTCAGTGTTTGGTTCATCTTTCGATGAGTGCTTGCATCATTTGACATTAGTGTTGACTAGGTGTAAGGAAAAAAATTTAGTGCTTAATTGGGAAAAATGCCATTTCATGGTTAAATCAGGAATTGTGTTAGGGCACATCGTCTCTTCAAAGGGTATAGAGGTAGACAAAGCCAAAGTTGACCTTATTAAGACTTTACAGGTCCCAAAAACCGTAAAAGATATTAGGTCATTCCTAGGGCATGCAGGTTTTTACCGTCGATTCATTAAGGATTTTAGCTTGATTTCTAGACCTCTTTGCAATTTGCTTGCAAAAGATGTTAAGTTTGTCTTTGATGATGCTTGTTTAGAGGCTTTTGAGAAGCTTAAAACTTTACTCACTACTGCCCCGATAGTCCAGGCACCTAACTGGAACCTACCCTTTGAGATTATGTGTGATTCTTCAGATTATGCTATAGGCGTCGTTTTAGGACAACGAGAAAACAAATTACTTCATGTGATTTATTATGCTAGCAAAACTCTGAATGATGCCCAAATGAACTACACAACTACCGAGAAGGAACTTTTAGCCATCGTGTTTGCCTTGGATAAGTTTAGGTCCTACCTATTAGGTTCTAAGATCATAATCTATACAGATCATGCTGCTTTGAAATACCTTTTATCTAAGAAGGATACCAAACCTAGATTGATTAGATGGATCCTATTGTTACAGGAATTTTCCCCAGACATTAGAGACAAAAAGGGTGCAGAAAATGTAGTAGCAGACCACTTGTCTAGGCTAGTTGTTAGTTCCCCTAGTGATTCCCTTCCTATAAGGGATAGCTTTCCTGATGAACAATTGTTCTCTGTTTCCCAATCACCTTGGTATGCAAATATAGTGAATTATCTTGTTACTGGTCGAACCCCTCAACATTGGGGTAAGCAAGATCGTTCTAGGTTTTTAGCCGAGGTTAAGCATTTCTTTTGGGACGATCCTTATCTGTTTAAGTATTGTCCGGACCAGATTATTAGGAGATGTGTATCTGAGAGTGACCAGTCTAGTATTATCTCCTTTTGTCATGAACATGCATGTGGGGGTCATTTTAGTGCTAAGAAGACTGCTGCTAAGATTTTGCAGTGTGGATTTTACTGGCCTTCGTTGTTTAAAGATTCCCATAGTCATTGTGTTTCTTGTGAGCGTTGCCAGAAGTTAGGAACCATTTCCCGTAGAAATATGATGCCTTTGAACCCTATTTTAGTGATTGAGGTCTTTGATGTGTGGGCATTGATTTTATGGGTCCATTTCCTATTTCGTTTGGTTATCTTTACATACTTGTCGCTGTAGACTATGTGTCTAAGTGGGTTGAGGCGGTTCCGTGTAAAACGAATGACCACAGGGTCGTAGTCCAGTTTTTGAAAGAGAATATACTTACACGTTTTGGTACGCCGCGAGCTATAATTAGTGATGGAGGTTCACACTTTTGTAATAGACCGTTTGCTCTTTTAATGAAACAATACGGTATTACCCATAAAGTAGCAACCCCATATCACCCTCAGACTAGTGGTCAGGTAGAGGTTTCCAATAGGGAAATTAAACGTATTCTAGAGAAAACAGTTAATCCAAATAGGAAAGACTGGTCGTCGAGGCTTACTGATGCCTTATGGGCTTACCGTACTGCGTTTAAGACACCCATTGGAATGTCACCTTATCGTTTAGTGTTTGGCAAGGCATGTCACCTGCCTGTTGAGTTAGAGCATCGAGCCTATTGGGCTATTAAGAACTTAAACTTTTCACTTGACAAGGCAGGAGCTCAAAGAAAGCTCCAGCTCAATGAGTTGGACGAGATTCGTAGAGATGCATACGATAGTGCTAAGGAGTATAAGAACAAAATGAAACTTGTGCATGATAGGAATATTTTGAAAGTCATTTTCTCCAGGTCAAAAAGTTCTTCTGTATGACACTCGTTTGCATCTATTCCCCGGGAAGTTGCGCTCTCGGTGGACCGGTCCTTTTGTGGTCCGTACTGTTTTTCCTCATGGCGCTGTTGAGATTGAGACACCAGATGGTAGTAGTTCTTCGAAGGTTAACGGTCAGCGATTGAAGCCCTTTTTAGAGCCTTTTCCTACAGGTGATGTTGAGGAGGTCCCTCTGGAGGACCCTGTTTACCTTGATTGACCATCGAGGCGATTTTGTATGTTGTATAATATTTTTGTAGGTTTTTGGTTACACTTCACCCAGGTACTATCTTTCCGACTTCTCTCTTTACTATTTCCTCATGTTACTTATATTTTTGGTTGTTTTGATTAGAAACATTGAGGACAATGTTAGATTTAAGTTTGGGGGTGGGGTAGAACTTTTTGTTACCTTTTCGTTGCAATAAATAAACTCCAGAGCCTAGAAATTTATCCCTATTAAGGATGGCACTAACCAATCTAAGTGGATGGAAGCATTTTGGTTGTAGGAGTTGAGGAACCAATCTGACTAGATGGCAACATCTAAAGAGTCTATTCATAAAAGCACAGAGCTCAGGTGTTAGAAATAACATGATAGTTTCACCATATCTCGTTGAGTCCTTTTCACTTCTGTTTTTATTTTGTTTTGTTTTTAAACTATGTTTCTCTAAGTGATTAGGTGGGGCTCACGATTCAAGTTGTTACCAATGCTAGGGTGAATTAGAGTGATTGAGATACAAAAAAAAAAAAAAAGAAGAGAGACCAGACCAACTGGAATAAATTCAATAAAGTCGACCACTGGAACCCTTGTATATGCCAGTTGTGTTGACCTAGAGTTAGGATTATCGACCACTGGTACCCTTGTATATGCCAGTGTGTTGATATTAGTCAGACCGTATCTCAGTCCATTAGGATAGGTTCATTTTGGCGGAGGCCTTCAGACAGATATGAGAAACACCGTTCACCTAGTAAACATCAAAACCATCTATGTTTTTCTCTATCCATCTTCTTGATCTATCCATGTGATTAGTTTTGACTCCGGATATTGATGTCCATAGTGCACTATCTGAGTAGAGCTCTGTCACTTATATATGAATTTTAGTATGCTTGAGTGCAAACTCGTGTACAACAATTGGAATTTCGCATCAGGGTACTTCCTCCTGTAGTCAATAAGTATGCCAACCAAGGAGATTCTTTAGTGCCTTCCAAGGTTCTGTGTAGATAGCTAGGGTCTGGAGTATAAAGGTTTTGTGGGTATACCTCTGGTAAGCCCTCCGGAGACAACACTCCGCCACTAGGGACACCTAGGGGTTTAAAGGCTTATTGCATACGCTAAATGCAATCGACGATGCCTGCGACAGTGAGTTAGGATTTTATTTCTATTTTATTTTTGCTCGAGGACTAGCAAATAATAGGTTTGGGGGTATTTGATAGACACATTTTGTGTCCGATTTGTCTCGATTCTATATATTGTTAGGGCTCATTTTTGTACTTATTATGGTGTTTTATTTATTTGTAGGTATTTTTGGCCAATAAACATTTTTGGAAAAAATTGGCTCGAAAAGTTGTCGGAAAGCACCCGGAGGACATTTGCTATTCGACTCTCACTTTGGATAAGGGGTAACCTAATTACTAAGGGGCATCCCATTTCCAGGCAGTTGCTAATCGCACCCCTACCTGGATAAGGGGCAACCATCTTCAACATTAACAAAAGGCGGGAAAGCAGTTGGCAGATTAGGGTTCTGATTTGGAGGAGTTTGAGGTCGATTAAACCTCTGATTTTCATAGGATAGACTCCTTATGGGTCTAGGAATCTGATATGGGTGTTGAAATCGATTAGACTGGGCTCAATTGACGGATTTTTATCACAACAGAAAATATGGAAAGTCACGTGTGTGACCTGTTTTAGGGAATTTTAGAGAGATTAACGTGGTGTAAACCTTCCAAAGATTTGTATCTATCTAAGGAAGAGTTTAGAATAAAAAGGAAAGCTCAGAAACGCGTAGAAATTCTAAAACAAGAAATTGCAGCAACTTTGCCGTGAAGAGAAGGAAAGAGATTTTGGAAGATTTGGGAGAGATTTAATCGGTATTTTTGATATAAATAGATTGTTTGGGTCATATAGAAGGTGTGTCGAGAGTTTGGGGACCTAAGAAGAGCCAGAGAAGAAGAAATCGGAGCTTTACCAAACTCTGTTTCTGTTGTTGCTGCTGCTGAAGAGGAAGAACGCGAAGAAAATTGACGCACGGGAAACAGTCGCAGAACAGTGTCGTTGTTTAACAGCTGAAGAACATTAAGCTGTGCAGGACAGTCGTATTCTAGGGTCTTAAATTTCTGATCCTGTAATAGTTGATTAGTAATGTATATCTTCAGTATTGCAACACCAACTGTAACGGTGACTTCTGTAATATCTATACACAGTTGCAGATTTGCTGTTTTATATATTCTCTTAAATAAAACCACATTTTAAGCCATGATTTATTATTTTGAACCTGTTTTTGATATGAGGAGCTAAACCCCATTGCTGAGGCGATAGAGGAAGCTATTTTTCCAACAAAAAGCGGTACAATCTATTTAATTTAATTTATTGCAATTATTATTATGATTATTTGCCTTGGAATATTATTGAATATGATTTTTATTTGAGTGATTGTGATCTATTTTGATGGAGTATGCTTAGTTTATAGACTCTTGATGCTTCATGCTTGGTATTTACAATTATTACTTTAGAAAATCTACTTGTTGCAATAGTAAGAATCAAATTAAACAAGAAAATTGCATGAATATAAATATTGGATTAAATCACTTTGAATTTGGAAAATAGTGGAATCTTAGCCTCAGTGTTCTTTTAATATTGATATCAAATTTGATTGAGTTTGCTATAATTTTTAGTGAGTTTTCTATTTTAATATTAGAATTTAAGTCTAATTAATATCCTTCACAAGTCTGAGAATCGAACCACTTTTACCACTATCTACAAATCACATCAGTGCTTTAGATAGCAACGCATGCGAGTTCGACTGATAAATTCTCTAACAATCTCTCCTTTTGTCAATTTTGGTGACAAAACTATCAATACATATGGAATACAAAAAAGACAAAGAAACTTTAGTAGGTCCTATTCCACATGTCTAATCTTCAACATTCCTCGAAATCTTCGTCACTTCCAAGTACTCTAATGATCCCAAAGGTTGTAAGTTTAGCATCACCGTTGTTGAAGATCCGTAGCTATAACAATGAGAAAGCATCGGTCTCGATCATTGTTATACAGTGTCATAGTATTATTACACAGTGTCGAAGTCCAATTGTATAACAACTTCAACAATAATACTATGATGATATATATCACTCCCCCTTAATCAATACTCCATTTCACATGGAAACCACTCCCCCTTACACAATGATTCGTAAACCATATGTATTTGTAGTGTGAACTACATATTAATTCTCCCCCTTTTTGTCAATAAAATTGGCAAAAGTACAAGAACGAGATCATAATGAAATTTCCATAAGAGACATTTCATGACTAAAAGAAAATACATACCATCTGATTCAGATGCAATCATATAGCCGAAGCTAATAGCATTCATCAAGGAGTTTAAAGATACAAGATAACCTCTTTAAAATTCAACAGCCGCACACCCCTCAAGATATGACCATTAAGCACAAGTTCAAAAGAACTCTCCCCCATTTGATGTCATTCCCAAGGGAACAACAAGAGCGACCTTAATTTCAAAAGAAAATAAGGATTTTGATTGGACACCAAAAACCATGAGAATGATTTTCTATATCCAAAAACTCAATCAAATTAATCACAAGTAAACCCATGATTAATTTAATCGGAATACGCAATCAAATTAAACACAAAAGTGATAAACTTAATTGATTATGCTCGACATAAGAGAACTTACGGAGCATACGACTAACATAACCATTAGAAAATGAATAGGATAGTCGTTCTCAAGGTAGTTAATATCGTGTATCGATATTGTATCGGTCGGGTCCTATACACCTATACAAAAGATAATATCGGTTTTTATAGGTGATACATCATTAGAACCAGAATTTCAAATATTTGTAAAACCATAGTAAAAAATAATAAGAATCATACACATATCTTCAATTTCCAGAATACAAGGTGGTTTATTAGCAAGCGTTGTGATTGTTATCCCATTATGGCGGAAAATCTTTCTTATTAGTCTTCACTTCTATCTTTTATATTTATCTGCCTTGCAATAGGAATATGGTTTCCATATTATATCCTACCATATAGTCATTGATTTTATATCACAAATATATTAGGGATCTTTACCTTCTCCAATTGACGTTGTACTTGTCTTAAAGACTAGATACATGTTTATGGAAATTTTATCCATTGAAACCTATATTATCAGTGTATAAGTAAAACCTATATATCGGTCTGTACCAGCCTGTACAACCGATAATATCGTTCTGTCTTTGTATCACCGATATTTTCGATATCATATAGGTATTTTCCGATATCCGATAAAAACCTGTAATATCGGCCTGTACACCCGATATTGACTACCTTGGTCGTTCTTATACTCAACATAAGAGGAATCTTACGGAGTATGAAAATACTCAACTAGATTAATTACAAGAGAACCCATAATTAATATAATTGGAATACACAATCAAACTAATTACAAAAGTAATCAATTTAATTGTCATTTGTTTTGCTCGACATAAGAAGACTTATGGAGCAATAACTAAATAACCAAACAAGATGATTAATTTAGTTCAAGAATTCTCAACATAAAGTACCTTATGGAACAACCAACAAAGCTAATAAAAAATTAATCAACTTGGTTGTATCGTGCTCAACATAAGACACATTACGGAGCCTCACAGTATTACATAAAATATGGATCAGTGAAGATCAATAATGTGGAATACACAAGGATTCATTCTACCTTCCATCACTATTTGCATAACGATATTTAATAGACATAATCCTTGAACACAAAATATTTAACCTATCTTCCATCAAAGAATTGACAATTTAGGCTTAACTTTTATATATGTCAAAAGTCTATTCATCCTTAAAAAAATACATGAATACCGATCATGAACGACTTTACTTTTGACAAAATACGGGACAAAATAGTTCACGGACGTAAACACCAATATCCCATAACAAATTGCAATATAAAATCATAAAGATTAAATGTTGCAAAAATCCTCCAAATATTTTTAGAATTTAAACCAATAAACCTAAAAAAAACAATAAGATGAAAAATAATAGCTACGTGTAGTCACAATCATTGCTAATCAAGCACTAGTTATTCTTCCAACTAAACCAAAAATAAGACATACTAGGAAACAATAAGAACACGAATTACTCATCTTCTTTTTCATCAGAGATACTCCAAGATGCTTGAATTGCGTTCAAATCTTCCTTGAGCTCGGGAAACTTTGTTGCAATCAAGGACAATTTTTCTTGAACACACTTTACTCTTAAATCAACCTTACACACACCTTTATGAATTTTTTTAAGAAGTCTTATGGTAGTAGGGTCGCTAAAATCAAGAGAAGCAATTTTTTGTCGCTTGCAAGCATTTTCCCTTATGCGCCTAAAAGTAAACGGACGAACCGGTTTGGGGACCCCAAGAGAGTTTCCAATTGAATCACATCCACGATCACGGAAAATTTGACTAATCAAGCAAGGGTAACCCAACATTTTGACGGGTGAAGTCATCAAAATCATTTGAAAGATAATGAAACCACAAATATCGAGACTTGGAATACCCGAATCAAGGAAATAAACCAATTCTTCAAACTCGTGACTCCACCAAGAATTTTTAATTGTGGAGGGACAAATATTGGGGATACCAAGTTTTCCAAAAGCCATCAAAGCAATACTAAGATAATTAGTAGGGAACTTTCCTTGACTCCAAACGACCTTCTTTCCACAAATCCCAACCGAGATATCATCACAGGATGGACGTTCATAACATGGTCTAGGGAGTTGTACGTTCCGCAACAGGATTTTGGTAATCCTTGAAATTAATTCTCTATCAACAAAGAACCTCTCTCTACCAATCATGGATTTGAATTCCATCTTGTTGTAATCAACATCATGAATATTGGCATAGAAAATCCTTGTAAGAGAATCAAATCTTTGACCAAGACCATCAAAGATATTTCCAAGCTTGAATTTTGTAAAGCATACCAAATCCTCTTCATGCCCACTAGAGAACTCCAACCTTTTTTCTAGAGTGAAACCTTTTGAAGCAATTTTATCAAATATTCTAGCACAAGAATCATCCACAAACCTAATTCTAAGAGAGTTTTGATCACAAGGAGGATTCAAACTAGAGGATTTTGAGTTCTTAGAACTCCTTTTTGTACCTTTAGAATTCATCATAGGTCTAAGAAATTTAAAGGAGCAAGAGGATTTTACTTACTTGGAGTGATATTTGAAAACCCTTTCTTTCAATTTCTCCAAGGAGGCTTTAATGGAGGAAATACACAAAACCCTAGGTTCACGTACACGGACAGGTAAACAAGAAGACTAAGGTGCGCGAACTTCTTCTTTATAAGACCACAAATGGGCATGGACCCGTTTATGAACCGCGACCCACATAAGAAATATGGGATTTTCTTAGCCATTTGCACATTAAAGGTTATGCATTCAGTGACAACACACATGTGAACAACAACAGATGCAATAGAAATCTAAACAACGAATAACAAAACTGTAGACAACTCAAACCATCTCCTGCCCCATTCCAAGATATATACAAATGGGGGAAATGTCAGCCTTGTTACCAAGAGGCATAATGCGCAGAGGAATTCTCATGCGACATTTCTGGTTGATATGTGTGAACAGTCCCTGTAGTATAATCAAAGTAATGATGATAGTCAGGGCAGTTAGAGCTTTCTATCCTTTGTTTGTTCTGGCTAGAAGAAGGATACCTCCGATTTCTGGGTTGCACAATATTAACAGATTTAACACATACATAACCCTTTTCGGAATGATTCTTAGACTTAACAGATTTAAGTTTTTCTAAGAATTTAAAAACGCCTTCGAACGCTTTGAACAGATCTTTATCAATTGATCTGTTACGATAATATTCCTCAAAGAGATCAAGAGTTAATCTAGTGAGGTTCCATATCCTTGAGCGTATTGAGCGTTTTCTCAATCTTTCCTTCTTTTTATTTTTTCCTTCTGATTAATTCTTAACATCTAAATCTCCCCTTTTAGATTAAGTAAGATTATCATGAGAAACCAGAGATTTTATCCATAATAATCTTTGAACAATCTTTAAGGATTTCTCGCGTGCGTTACAGATGCCAAGAGCAAGTTTTCCAAATAAATTTCCCATAGGACAATTTATAAGGAACGAACAAACACAAACTTATCAGGTTTACGGAGTTTGCCTACTCTGATACCAATTGAAAAAGCGGGGGTCTAACAACACCACCCAATATTTTGATGGACTAACTCCAAAATACTTTCTAGAGAATCAACTAGACAGTCAGACTCAATATAGGTAAAAGTATCTCAAGGAGTTAATATCTCTCTCTTGTTTTTATTTACTCGAGCTAATAGAAAGCATCGAGTCTTTAATAAAACACAAGGAATAACTTGGATGGTACCAAAGACCAATATCCAAGGATCAATCAATGACAATCAACAACCAAGGGTTGGATTACTCTAATTGATGATCTAACACACAACCTGTATTATTTCAATTATAAAGATAAAACAATATAATGGGGAAACTGAAATAACACTGACACCAGAAATTTTGTTAACGAGGAAACCGCAAATGCAGAAAACCCCCGGGACCTAGTCCATATTGAACACACATTGTATTAAACCGCTACATACACTAGCCGACTCCAAGCTAACTTCGGACTGGACTGTAGTTTAACCCCAATCAGTCTCCCACTGATCCAACCACCACTGATCAATTCGAGCTACTAGTTCCTCCCGAATCTTATCTAATCGCCGTATCTCTAATTCTTCAACTGAGTTCTCGATCTGCTCTCGAAATTCATCAACTCTAACTCTCAGACGCCTCCATTTCTTGGTTTTAGACAGAAGAAGAGGGATAAAGACTGATGATAAGAAGAAATAATTTCTTCTATGATTTTTGGTTTATGTGTAGGAATAAAAATTGATACAGGCACCCAGTTCTGATGAGGGACATACAGTGATATTTGTCTTGTCATTTTCAGCAAAATAACTGCCTATTTTGCTTCTTTGCTCAACTGTCAGTTGCGAGGAACTGGCAGCTCATTCTTCGCCTGCGACTCGATTTTCTTGCTCCTTTTCGCTCCAAATGAACGCTTTCTTGTTCCTCGAATTTTTCCACCAACAACATTCGTCTCTTACTTATCAGATTCACTTCTTCTCTTTAATTACTCCTCATCACCAAAGATGTCATGCTTTTCAGACAGAAATTGCATCACTAAAGCCGACATGCTTTTCAGACAGAGATGAAGAAATAAAAGCAAATAATGAGAAATAGTCCGTCTCTAACAGCAGTTGCACTTGAAATGACACTTTTGCCATGTTTCTTCTTCTTTTGTTTCAAATGAATAAAAAGTACCTAAAACTCAAAACTAAACATAAGATACATAATTTACAAGAAAACTTAGCAAAGAAAGCATAAACAATAGATAAATATTAAGGTGTTTACGACACCTATCACCTAAATAGCCGAATTCCTCCCATCAGGCACGCCCAAACCTGGTCATGTATAAAAGTCACAAAGGCATCGATGTGGGCTTGCGTTAACACTGGCAAAGTCCAGCCCAAATATATTGAATAGCTTATCAGCTCGTTGGAACTGACAACCTATTCCGTTTATTCCTTCAGATTTCACATGGACACATGAGTCTCCGAGAGAATTATTTTTCCTTGGATTTTTACTTTTCTCTCTTCGAATCACGGACAGACAGGTCGCCGTGAGTTTCCAAAATCCCTGAATTTTGTTTCTCAACCAAGCCATTCCACGGACATACATCCCTCCGTGAAATTTATAACTCCCTGACTTTCTGTTTACTCGGCTTCATATATTTCTCGTTCTCAACTTTCTCATGAGAGAAACTCGTCCCTGACTTTTACTTGTCCATTTGTATACAACCAACACCCACTTCATCACTGCGCTGCAGCAAGTCATCTTCTAGACCCGAACTTGTTATAACCCTCCGGCCATCCGCCAGTCACTGCCAAGGTCGATCAATAACAACATCTCTATCTTTCATCACACTGCCAAACCACGAGCTCAGCTCTTTCTTCTCCATTACTGCCAATATTGGAAGCTTCTCAAAACCCACGACTAACAGCACCTGTGTAACTTCTTTTCCATTACCGTAAACAACATCAACAGAAAATAGCCAACGTCTTTGTTTCCATATCTCTCCATCGAACATACAACAACCAATCATCATCGTCGGCAGCAACCATGCCTTGACTCTCGGCATAAAACAGTCCCATCTCAGATCCTTCTTCCCTGAGTTTGTTCCCTGTAACCATGGCATCACTGATAGAACATCACTTCCAAGATCATATCTTCATCTCACTTCCATAAAACACCACCGTACCATACCCCTGGAACCTCAAACTCTTTATAACTGCCATTACTGGCATAACCCATTAGTCAGCAATCCGTCAATGCACTGACTCGATCAACAACACCAGTGATAACCACAGACTCGAGCTAAACCCAGTGGTGGAGCTGGAAAATAAGGGTAGGGGTGGCTTGAAAATTAATTGGATTTGTAGGGGTGGCTTAAGACTATGTTTCAGACATGATTGTTTTTTGCCAAACTCAAAAGCACTGTAAAATTTTGTGTTTTCTTGGACTTTGGGCTGGCTTAAGCCAGCCCAAGTCTATATGTAGTTCCACCACTGGCTAAACCCATACTCCACATAAAACTCGAGTTTTCATCCTTCCTGCCATAATCATCTCGAGCTCAATACTGCCATCATCACGGCAGCAACCTCCACAAACTCCATGAATTAATGGTATACTCGAGCTCTGTGTTATCTCTCGAGTTCGCAACTCTGACATCAATGGACAACTTCATTTCTTTCCACCATGACCTATCGAATACAGCATAACATTTGAGATTCACTTCTCTGTCTCATCATTGAGAAACATCAACCATTCTCATCTCTTGGTATTTTTTTTGGATTGTGACAGCCCTGAGTAAAATCTCGGGTGCCTTTAAGAGTTCTGTGCTTTCCGAAATTCAGCAACTTTAGCTTGCTTCAATCGCCCGTCATATCTTCATACGACGTTGGAATGACTCTATTCTTTCACCATTGGCTTCATCTTTTCGCCCTCTTCAAGATGATGTGAAGAAATATCGGATTTGAGCAAGTTCCGCTTCCTTTTGGTCAAGATAGCCTCAAACACCTAAGAAACTCAAAACAAACAAAATCAAAGCATAATGATACAAAAACTACCAAGAAAGCAAAGCATTTGAGTACCTAACTAGTGGAAATATTGCACCTATCAGGATACTCAACCTAACTTGAGAGTAGTATATGCCTTCTGGTATAATTAGGGTAATAGATACATTCAGGTCCAACTGCGCAGTCGATTTTTGTTTGTTTTATTGATGAAAGAGTTCTCTGCGAATCTGCTAGGTAATTCGTCACGTAGAGGAGTCGTTTTTTGATATGAGGAAATTGTATGTGATCATCATATATCGTCCTTCGCTCATCACGTCTGAGCCTGACTTATGGGATAGCCTGACGGGTATATCTTTTTGAGAGAGGAGGCTTTTTACTGACAGAACTGCAAGCATCTTGGAGCTACAGTATCGGATCCTTCCCTCGTTTACTTCAGTGATAGTAGTTGGTTGTGTCTGTATGTCGAGTAACGAAATTTTATCTTGGCCTCACTTTGGATTTCTTTTCAATTGGTAGGTTCAGGTGAGAAGATATTCTCCTTCTCCTTCTTGGGTGAATTGAGGTCCCATCGGAAAATGATACCGGATAATCGTTGGTGTAGCCGAGATGGAGGCTCATTGAGACTTGGTCATACAATTTCTAGGAGGGATTGAATCTCTCGGAGATTTTGCAGACGGATCAAAATCTCTCCGAAGATTTTTTTAACGGACCTGAATTTATCTATGGTCATTTGTGACTCGTCCTGAGGGAGGAAAAGTCTTTGTACGCATAATTAAAGCCTCTGCGAGACTTTGGCTCACTTGTCTTTGACCATAATATCTTGTAGAGATGTGCTAGGAATCAACTGTGTGTCCATATGATGGGCCAACAAGACCACTGTATCTTGAAAGGATGTTCTAGGAGTCTGTCGAAAGGGCTCAGAGGCAGAATAACCAGCGTATCTCGCGGGGATGTCCTAAGAGTTATTTGGAAACCTCAGTAAGTCGAGTCAAATCCTAGAGCAAAAATGACTAGTGTATCTCGCGACGATGTACTAGGAATCGGTCCTTGATCTCAAATAGGGTGAGTCGTGCTTACATGAGAACGAAAATATCCGCTCTGGGTCATAAGTCCGTCGGGGATGTATTTACGCATCTACAGAGCCTTCATGACCGGCAACATCTCGTCGAGGATGTATACTAGGAATCATGGCATCACAATCAGCTCCGTCTCGCGAAGACATGTTGGAATTGTGGATGTTCTGGTTCATAAATCTGTCGAGGACGTTTTACGCTCTACGGAACCTATGTTACCAGCAGTATCTCGTCGAGGATGTGCGCTAGGAATCACGGAATCACGACCAACAGTGTCTCGCGGGGACGTATACTAGAAATCATGTCCAAGGATGCCTTGAGGGCCAAGGGATTAATCTCTTTCGTGAGAGTTGAATTCTACCTATAGGGTTGAAATTATACTTTTTCCCCTTATCCAAATTTCATCATCTACAAAGATTCACTCAAACTAGATCGAAGTGTCGGCGGGATTTTTAGAACTGTTTGTAGATCTAAAGACATCTTGTGATAATCCATTGTTAACAAACTCTGTTCTGTGTGTGATTGATCACAAGAGATTCAAGTGGTGTTATGCAGGTGTTTATTGAAGATTAAAGAAGATTTTAAGACAAAGAAGATTTCTTATTTGGTTTCTATATCTTTGGGTGTGCACAAACCTTGATCGGCTAGGATCCAACTAGAATCAGATTTATTCGATTGATTAGTTGCGTAAGATCGGCATCACCTTATAGTTTCTTGTTGGAATCTATATTGATTGATTGCAAATCTAAACTCTGCTACTTCGGTAGTTGTTGGTGTTAGAGCATTTCTCGGTCGAACTCGCATGCGTTTCTATCTCAAACATGTTTGTCAATGTTAGTGATCAAAACTATAAGTCTTAATTTCTAGTCTACTATAGCTAAGTATCGGACTAGGATAAAAAGTGTAGTTGAGCTCAAAGACTTCATGGCGATTCATCATACAAGAAGAAGAACTACTCAAGGAACCGGTGGAACTTCTCGAAAAAAAGGTATGTGAATACTTGAACTTATCTGTCACTCAAAAGTCTATCTACTCTATCTCCTACTTCTTGAGACAAAAAGTCGTATGCTATATATAGACTTAGATTATACACATTTGGTATTTCGAGCCGAGTATACGTCGCCTATCTATATCTCGAAATATGTGTTGGTAAGCATTTCGCTTCGACCATGTTTATCTTTACCTAGTGACGAAAGTCATGATATGTTTCAATCACTTTGAAAATTGCTTTGATGAGAAATGGTGTAACAACTATATAACATCCTCTAGGAATGTTTCAATGGTTGGAATGAGAGTTTAGATTACATAACCACTGATGGACATAAGTATTGTTGTGGAAACACATATGTGCATAAGTCCTATCCCTTGAACCAAAGTTTGTGAACTTTGTTGATCAAGAGAAACCAGAAGAATGGCTTGTTGCCAAGTCCGCGAACTGCCGAACTTCTCATCCCGAGAAATTATGCTAGAGTTAGCAAACTTGTTGCGTGAGTACCAGTCCATGAACCGGCGGAAATTCTTTGCCGAGATTTTCTGCTGGAGTTTGTAAACTCTTCCCAGTTGCTTAAGTCGGCGAACCTAGTGTGCGAACTTAAGAAGGTTATATATCTGAAGATGATTTCTGAACTTAAACTTATAAAGACTAAGGAATGCAGTTTGCAAACCGTGGCTATAAAATTTCATGAACCGATTCAAGTGAATCAAATCATCTTTTCTTCAATTGTGTCTTGTGTAGTACATAAGATTTCCTTGCAATTGAACAACTCTCTAACTAGTTCATTTGAAGTTATTTGAACTAGTTATGGTGAAGAAGAATATGGTTGGTATGAAATGCTCATATGGCTAACCTTTTGGTTAACTATTATTGAACCAACAATGTACACGTTTGGGTACGGTTAACAAACCTATAAGCGTGCATTTCATTCGTGTATAACAAGCTAAATTTTCGATCTAACGGTTGAGAAATATTAACTTGAATCTAAATCAGGTTTTCATCTGACGGTGGATATTGTTTGCTTTGTGACCAAGGCGAAACCCTGATTTGAAAGACTATATAAAGGAGACATCTAGTATTGTGCAAAACTAATCCCCACACTTCACGTGTGATACTAGTTTGCATGCTAGAGTCGTTTCTCCTTTAACCTTTGGTTTTCTTCTTCTAAAACCAGGTTAATGACTTAAAAACTTCATTGGGATTGTGAAGCCATACCGATACTACTTTTATCGTAGTTGTGTGATCTGATCTTGCATCTTCTATCGTACGAGTACAATCAGATTGATTGGCTTGAGATTAATATCTCCGATAGGCAAGATATAAAAAGTAGTCACAAACATCTTCGTCTCATTGTTTGTGATTCCGAAACATCTTGTTTCGCTACCATATGATTAAGATTGTTGTGAGGTGATTTATTTATCTAGGCTATTCTTCGGGAATATAAGACCGGATTATCAATTGGTTCATGTTCACCTTGATTATTATCAAAACACGGAACAAAAACTTTAGGGTTTTTCTATGGGAGACAGATTGATCCTTTGTTAGACTTGTCTGTGTGAGACAGATTTGTTTGTCATTGTTGCTTCTACAGATCGAGAAGATTGAGATGGCGAATTTGGGTGTTAACAGAAATGAAAGTTAGGTTTTGATATTGAGGAGAAAACGAGAACAGATGGTGAAATGATGGCTGATTTAAGGGTTTGAGATGATTACAGAAATTAGGAATGAAATCTGTGACAAGAAGAGCAGCTAGAAGATGGGTTTTAAGGGATTTAAGTCTACAACAGATGTGGATGATTTTCAAGGGTTTGTGCTTAATTCTAAATTGCAGCTAATACAGGTGATAGATGGAAGAGGTGGTAATGATGTTATACATGAAGAAAATGCTGATTGCAGCTGAAGTGTTAGATGTATGTTTAGGACAGGTTTGAGATCAATGTGGAGTTGTTGGTGATACTGCAGTTCAGAGGCCATTTATAGGGATGTGTTGGTGGTGATGCAATGAAGAAAATGGGAGAGCAAGGAAAGAGGTAGAGAAGTAGTTGTTGTTTCCATGGGCTCAATTGCCATGAACTACGATTGAACTGAAGATGGTGATGGTCAGTTCTGTGATGGTCTGCATTTGTGTGGTTGTGCTTACAGGGTTCATGGAGGTGGAGAATAAACTGGTCTGGGATGGTGATAATCTGAGTTATGAGAAACTGCAGGTACTGGTGCAGTTGCAGATTACTGAGGCTGGTAGAAATGGTGAATTGTAAGTGCAGCTGGGGTTAACTAAAGCTGATGTGGTGGTCTGGTATGTTGCAGATGGTGAAAGTGGCTTTGTTGGCTGAGAATTAAAGAGAAATTGAAGGGGTTTGAATGAAGTTCTGAACCTGAAATGCAATTATGAAGTAGGAGATTGCAGCTGGTGATGTTAGTAGTTGCCATGAGCAGTAGAAGAAGAATATGAGAAGTCACAGATCGAAAGATTGAATTGCAGCCGGTTATGAAGTGGCCTGAAGTTGAGAGTGCAGAATGGATGTTGTGTTGCAGGAAGGGATGAAAATGTGCAAATTGTGCAGAGACGATACTTGGCCTGAGAAGAAATATTGCAGTTGGTTTAGCTGTTGATGGTACTGAATTGTGCATGGGTGATCTGAATGAATGAATGTTTAAATGATTGTGAACTGTGCAGCATGATGGGTAGATAATTGCTTAGGTGATGAGCTGTTGAGATTGAAGTGAACATGAGATAGCTGTGATGTTGTATACAAATGGAAGAATGAATTGATTTTTAGTTTGTGGCAATGGAGTTGTGTAGTGCAGTTTATGGAGGAGTAAGCTACAGTGCAAGGCAATTATGTGTTGGCCGTGATGACACGGCAGAAGCTTCGGCCTGCAATGGCTCATGCCAAGCCAGTCAGGCTAGTTAGAACCTGACTCAGTACTGACTCGTCAGACCCGACCGAATTGACTAGTTTGACCGAGGATTCCTGTCACGTGAGATGACTTTCCCGGTAAGATTTTTTCCAACTTCCGGCCATAAAACCAGTTTACCGGCGACCACTTTTAGGGAAGATTTTTTACATGGGTTTTTCTCACACATGGGCTTGGAGGACTTCCATCTATTGGACTTTTGAAGACTTGACCTAAGAAGAGACATAAAAGGGAAGACTTCTACTTCTTTGTTTTATCATGTTTTCTACTTGGATCTTCTGGGAGATAGTCGCAGCTAGGGTTTGCTTTCATTTTTTATCTTTCATCTTCTTTACTTTTATATTATTGATGATGATTATTATGAGTAACTAAAACAATCTTTGATTAGGGGAGATTTCAAAGCCCGGAGTATGAACTCATGATTGATATGCAATAGCTCGTTTTCTCGCTATTGTTTTTGTAATTGTTTGATTTTTACTATGCCAATAATGTTTATGGATTATTTGTTGATTGTTTAAGTTCGAAATTTAATAGTAGATTTGATAATCCTATTGCTAGTTTTGAATTCTTCGACCCTTAATTGTCTAGAACTATAAACACAAGTAGCAATATATGGGTATTGATGATGGGACTTTGTTAAGTACCCATATGTAGAAGTTGACACTATTAGGTGATTCATGCTTTTGATTTCATCATTAGGAGCAACCTTATCTCACAAAACTTAGAGAAATTGTTTAAGTGTGACACCTAGTAAGCGTACCTCTAGGAAACTTGACAAGTAGAATCCGGTAGTCGAGCGCTTCCATATCCGGTGAGCTTAGGAGATAATAATAGGATAGTTGAGCGTACTAATTATCCTAGGGTTGTTATTAACGAGATAACGCAAATAACGTAGCTTTATGTCAATTTGATTTATATTCCATGGCCGAGAATGAACCTTTAATCAATTCCATCTCATATTTGAATATAACTTTACAATTTCCAAAATTTCTATAACAAAATCATCTTGCTAAGAGTAATTTCATAAAAACTTTTACTTCATACCTCCCTTGGGACGAATCTGCTTTCATTATATTACTTGCTAGTGTAAAGAAAAGTAAAAAAATATTATTTGCGAGTTGACACCTCGTCAAATTGGCACCGCTGCCGGGGAGGCAGTGGCAAGGTTAGTTGTTATTTTTATTCTTAGTTTTTATTTTTGCTTTTCGTTATAATTTTAGTTTACTAAATCAATCTCTTAGAATCTGATTTTCAGGTACTGTTTATTTGGTGAATGCGTGGAGAGGGCAGACCAAGTCCTATTGGTATGCATCTTCGTACGGCACTTTACTAAAAGACTTCATTCGAGCATTAAATCCTCCACTTCCTCCTAGTTCTTCGTCTAGTGATTTCTCAGATTCAGACAAAGAGGAAGACAACACAATGGGAGGTCGACCACCTGCTCCGAGAACACTTAAGGATCTCACTTCTCCAAACCTTGATCAACAGCCTTTATGTATTCAGCTGAACGGAACCATTGAGTTGAAGCTGCAATTGATTCACTTGCTGCCCAAATTCAGAGGTTTAGCGGGAGAAGATCCAAACCGTCACTTGCAACAATTTCATCATGTTGTGACTTGTTTGAAGCAAGCAACTGCAGATGCGGATATGGCTATGATGACAGCATTTTCTTTCTACCTTATAGATACTACAGGAGAATGGTTATTTTGTTTACCTCCTGGGAGTATAATCACATGGAACGGGATCAAGAAGTTATTCCTTGAGAAGTATTTTTCGGCATCAAAAGCAGCAGTGATTCACAAGGAAACTTGTGGTATTGTGCAAATATCGGGAGAGACTCTCTATGATTATTGGGAGCGGTACAAGAAGCTTTTAGCTAGTTGTCCACACCATCAAATTAGCGATCAACTCATTATTCAATATTTCTACGAGGGGTTGCTTTCTAACGAGAGAAATTTGATTGATGCTGCAAGTGGTGCACTCACCAACAAGACCATTGCGGAAGCTACAAGCTTGTTAGAGAACATGGCTACAAACACGCAACAATTCTTCACTAGAGTTGAACCAATGGTAAGGAAGGTGAATGAAGTTGGTGATTCTTCACATTTGGAACATAGAATGGGTAACATGGAGAAGATGATGCATCAAATAGCAGAAGCTTTCATACCAGCATCATACAACGAAGATGTTGAGTAAGCAAGTGCTATGTACCAAAATCAGCAAAGGCCAAGATATGATCCGTATTCCAGCACATACGATCCTGGTTGGCGAGATCATCCCAATTTCATCTACGCCAATAAGCAAGCTACAATCTCTAATCCTCCTTTGAATCAACAAGGGGGGTACCAATTCTTGCAAAGGCCACGTCAAGAAACTCAAGGCACGAGTATAGATTACAAGTTGAATCTTATTCTCAACACACTGGCGCAAGACAAGCAAAAGTCAGAGTTGGATATGAAGGACATACGAACACAAATGGGTCAACACTACCGTGAGAAAATTGGAAGCACAAGCATCTGGAAAACTTCCTTCACAACCATTAAATCATAAGCAGAATGCCAATGCTATTGAGCTACGAAGTGGGAAAGCAAGTAGAGAAGACGGCAACATCACCGGTGTCTCATGAACCTGATTTGGAGAAAGAAGAGGGTGAAACATCCCCTAAAAAGGCTGACCCGGTAAAAAATTCTAACTCTAAAACTCGTGTTTCTACTTATGCTACTCCTCTGCCTTTTCCTAGCAGGTTAGCAAAGTCGAACAAGGAGACATTGTACCAAGAGATTTGGGAGATCTTTAAGAAGATTGAAGTGAACATTCCACTAATTGAGGCGATAAGGCAGGTTCCTCGCTATGCAAAGTTCTTGAAGGAATTATGCATTAACAAGCAAAAATTGACCAGTAATGAGGTAATGAGTGTGGGGGAGAATGCTTCGGCATATCTTCAAAAGAAACTCCCACCTAAGTTGAAAGACCCCGGTAGTTTCACCATACCATTTACTATTGGTAAAATCAGGTTTGAACGTGCTTTGCTATATTTAGGAGCATCCATTAATGTCATGTCCACTTCCGTTTATGAGTCCTTGAATCTTGGTCCTCTTAAGAATACCGGTATTGTTATACAACTTGCTGATAGGTCTAATACTTCCCCGAAAGGGATTACTGAAGATGTTTTGGTGCAGGTTAACCAGCTCATTTTTCCGGAGAATTTCTATGTTCTTGACATGATGGACGAAGATTCACCATCGCCTACCCCCTTGCTGTTGGGTAGACCATTCATGAGAACCGCAAGAACAAATATAGATGTGTTTAAAGGCGCCCTAACTATGGAGTTTGATGATGAAATCATAAGTTTCAATATCTTTGAGGCTATGAGATATCCTAGTGATATGCATTCCTGTTTTTCAATTGATATTATTGATTCTCTAGCTCAATAGATTTTTGAATTGAATGGTGATGATGATGCTTTAGAAAACACCATAATGGAGGGTTTAGGTTATGGAAAATATAAAGACCTTGAAAGTGAATTATCTATTTGTGATGAGCTTAAAGAGGCTGTTTTAGCTCTTAACTCATTACAAGAAGTTCCACAAAAGTATAATGTGTCTTATGTTTCTTTGCCACTTACTAATGAGATACTTTTACCGTCGATTGTGCAGGCATCTATTCTTGAGTTGAAACCTCTTCCGGATCACCTCAAATACGTATATTTAGGTGATAAGGAAGAGTTTCCGGTGATCATTGCCAAAGACCTTACCAAGGTGCAAGAGGAGAAACTTGTTCGAGTGCTAAGAGAGTACAAGTCTGCCATTGGATGGACCATTGCCGATATCAAAGGAATCAGCCCTTCTACATGTATGCACCGAATAATTCTTGAGGAGAGGGCAAAACCAAGAAGAGAAGCTCAACCTCGCTTGAACCCTCCGATGATGGAGGTAGTCAAGAAAGAAATCCTGAAATTGTTGGATGTTGGGGTTATATATCCCATATCCGATAGCAAATGGGTGAGTCTGGTTCAAGTCGTTCCAAAGAAGTCCGGAATCACGGTGGTGAAAACGATGATAATGATTTGGTTCCAACTAGAATCCAGACCGACTGGAGAGTTTGCATTGACTACCGAAAGCTCAACTCTACCACCCAAAAGAACCATTTTCCCTTACCATTCATTGATCAAATGCTTGAAAGATTGGCTGGACACTCTCACTATTGCTTTCTTGACAGTTTTTCAGGTTATAATCATATTGTAATAGCTATGGAAGATCAAGCAAAGACGACATTTACTTGTCCTTTTGGAACTTTTGCATATAGACGTATGCCATTTGGATTGTTAAATGCTCTAGCCATTTTTCAACGTTGTATGGTAAGTATATTTTCAGATTATGTGGAAAGCATCATAGAAGTGTGTATGGATGATTTTAGCGTGTACGGTGATTCTTTTGACAAGTGCTTGATAACCTTGCACTTTTTTTTAAACGATGCGTAGAAACTAATCTTGTGATTAATTGGAAAAAGTGTCACTTTATGGTGAATCATGGGATTGTACTAGGCCATGTTATATCCTCTAAGGGGTTAGAAGTGGACAAGGCTAAGATAGATTTGATTCAGAACTTACAATACCCCACAACTGTGAGGGAGGTTCGCTCTTTTCTTGGTCATGCAGGTTTTTATAGAAGATTCATCAAGGATTTCTCCAAAATTGCAATTCCCCCGTGTAGACTTTTGCAGAAAGATGTGGCCTTTGATTGTGACAAGGAATGCAAGGAGTCTTTTGACACCTTGAAGGAGATGTTGACTACCGCACCAATCACCGGACTGGAGCAAGCCATTTGAGTTGATGTGCGATGAAAGTGATTATGCCGTTGGATCCGTATTGGGACAGCGAGATGGTAAAGTTCCATATGTCATTTATTATGCTTCTAGAACTCTCAACGGAGCACAAATCAACTACTCTACTACTGAAAAGGAGCTCTTGGCCATAGTATTTGTACTAGAGAAGTTTAGATCTTACTTGGTGGGTACAAAGGTGGTTGTCTTTTCTAACTATGCTGCACTACGATACTTGCTCACAAAGAAGGATGCTAAGCCAAGGCTCATAAGGTGGATACTCCTTCTTAAAGTATTCAACTTGCAAATAAAGGACAAGAAAGGCAGTGAGAATACCGTAGCGGATCATTTAAGCAGATTGGTTGTGTCCGAATAAGCGATTCCTTTGCATGATAGCTTCCCGTATGAGCAACTCTTTGCGGTTGTTGGCACAATTCCATGGTACGCTGATATTGTTAACTTCTTGGTGACGGGACAAGTACCTAGTTCCATGTCCACATTTCAGAAACACAAGCTCAAGAAGATTTCCAAGCAATATATATGGGATGAACCTTATTTGTGGAAGCATTGCTCTGATCAAATGATCCGCAGTTGCGTACTTGAATCCGAGTTCCAATCAATTCTGAATTTTTGTCACTCATATGCATGTGGTGGACATTTCGGAGCCAAGAGGACAACCCTCAAGGTTCTCGAAAGTGGTTTTTATTGGCCTACATTGTTTAAGTATGCATATTTATTTTGCAAGGCTTGTGATAGGTGTCAAAGGCCAGGCAATGTAGGTGCTAGAAACCAAATGCCGCAAACACCAATTCTCGCTGTGAGATTTTTGATGTTTGGGGTATCGATTTTATGGGGCCTTTTGTGAATTCCAATGGAAAATTTTATATACTTCTTGCTGTAGATTATGTTTCTAAGTGGGTGGAAGCTAAAGCCACCCCTACTAATGATTCTCAAGTTGTTTGTGAGTTTGTGAAGGAACATATCTTTTCTATATTTGGTACACCTTGAGTGGTGATTAGTGATGGAGGTTCGCACTTCAAGAGATCCTTTCACGCTCTTCTTAAGAAGTATAAAATTTCTCATAAAGTTGGCACACCGTATCATCCACAAACAAGCGGTCAAGCTGAAATTTCCAACCGGGAGATTGAGTCCATCCTAAAGAAGACGGTGAATGTTAAAAGGAAGGATTGGATTTATAGACTCAATGACGCTTTGTGGGCGTATAGGACAGCTTACAAGACACCCATCGGTGTGTCTTCTTTTAGGATTGTCTATGGTAAACCTTGCCATCTTCCGGTAGAACTTGAACACAAAGCTTATTGGGCTATCAAGGTATGTAGTATGGAATTAGATGCAGCTGGTGAACATAAGAAACTTCAACTTAATGAGTTAGAAGAGATACGAAATGATGCATATGAAAGTTCGCTCATTTACGAAGAAAGACCAAGGCTTTCCACGATAAAATGATTTCTAAGAAAAAAATTTGAAGTAGGGCATAAAGTTCTTTATTCCATTCTCTTCTTAAATTGTTTCCCGGTAAACTTAGGTCCAGATGGGTTGGACCGTTTGTTGTTACTAATGTTTTTTCTCATGGCGCAGTTGAAATTATTAGTCCCAAAACAGGGCTGGTTTCCAAGGTCAACGGCCATCGTTTGAAACCATATTATGAGAAGTTTGTGACGGAGAATCAGGATATGGTCACATTGAGTGATCCACTCCCTCTGGATGAGTAATTAGAGCTGAAAGTCGGGCTGACGACTTTAACCCCAGTGCTAAGTGGGAGGCAACCCACCGGTTTTTTATCTTTATCTTTTTATTTTTAAGCATTTTATCTTTATTTTCTTGTTTTGCATATCAGTTGCGGAACGTCCCACCTTGAACTTTACTTTGAATGACTAAATTTTACATTGAGGACAATGTAAATTTTAAGTATGGGGGAGCATTTATATGTCTGTAGTTTTATGCCTTTAGTAAAATAAAAAATAGAAAAAAAGAAAATAGAAAGAAAAAAAGTGCTTTATAAACTCCGAAATCTAGGGACTTGTGCCTTTAGGATGACACTACCAATATATATGGACGGAACCATCTTGGTTGCAGGAGTTGAGGAACCTATTAACTAAAAGGACGGAAAATAGCTCATGTGTTAGAAATAATATGATAGTTGTAACCATATCTCGGAATGTCACCATATCACCTTCTGTTTTTATTTTTGCAAACTTTTTGTTTCTCTTGAGTGAATTGGTGGATCACTAACACCGAATTGTTTTTACTGCTAGGATGGAATAGAGTGATTGAGTTACTAAAATTAAAAAAAAAAAAAAAGACATAACCAATTAGACCAACCGGAATAAAAAATGACACTTGGATAGAAATATGCGTGTGTTCTCCCTGTCTCCGTCGCCTAAACAAGCGTGGAATGCAGGATCCATGGGAATTACCATGTAATCTTCTGACAAGAAGCATGTGCTTGGATCCAAAAGATCTAATCATGTTGTCAATTCAAAAAAAAAAAGTGAAAATGAAAAATAAAAGAAAAAAAATGTTATTATTGTTTAATAAAATCGACTCCTGGTTCCCTTGTATATGCCAGTTGAGTTGATCTAGAATTAAGATTGTCGACCGCTGGTTCCCTTGTATATGCCAGTTGTGTTGATACTAGAATTCAGACCAGTATCTCAATCCAATAGGATTCATAGGTTCATCTTGGAGGTGACCTTCAGACAGATATGGGAAACACCGTTCACTTAGGCAACATCCGAAAACATCTATCTCTATATCCATCTTCTTAATCTATTCATGTGTGATTGTGGTTAGTTATATTCCGAGTATTGTGGTTTGTTTAAATTTCTAAATAGAGATCTATTTACTTATATATGAATCAGATTTGAATCAAGGTACCTCCTCCTGTAATCATTTCGGATTCGTTCATAGACTCTTCACAGTAGCCGTCGGAGTTGGAAATATAGGTTTTGTAGGTAGACCTCTTGTAAACCTTCACGAGACTAAAACTCGTCCAATAGGGACAACTAGAGGTTTAAAGGCTTGTTATTTATGCTAAGAGTAACCGTAGCCTCGACGAGACGGAGTTGTATGTATGTTTTATAATTATTTTGTTTGATTTTCTCGAGGACTAGCAAAGTCTAAGTGTGGGGGAATTTGATAGGTGTGTAAAAACCTTAATATTTGTCTATTGTTTATGCTTTCTTTGCTAAGTTTTCTTGTAAATTATGTATCTTATGTTTAGTTTTGAGTTTTAGGTACTTTGGAGTCATTTGAAACAAAAGAAGAATAAACGGGGCAAAAGTCTCATTTCAATTGCAACTGCTATTAGAGACGAACTATTATTTGCTTTTATTTCTTCATCTCTGTCTGAAAGGCATGACATCTTTAGTGATGATGAGTAATTGAAGAGAAAAATTGAATCTGATAAGTAAGAGACGAATGTTATTGGTGGAAGAATTCGAGGAAGAAGAAAGCGTTCATTTGTAGAGAAAAGGAGAAAAAACATCGAGTCGCAGGCGAAGAATGAGCTGTCAGTTCCTCGCAACTGAAAGTTGAGAAAAGAAGCAAAATAGGCAGTCAGTTTGCTGAAACTGGCGAGCCAAATATCACCGTATTGCCTTCATCAGAACTGGGTGCCTGTATCAATTTCTATTCCTATACATAAACCAAAAATCAGAGAAGAAATTATTTCTTCTTATCATTAGTCTTTATCCCTCTTCTTATGTCTGAAACCAAGAGATTGAGGTGTCTGAGAGTTAGAGTTGATGAATTTCGAGAGCAGATCGAGAACTCAGTTGAAGAATTAGAGGATACGGCGATTAGAGAAGATTCAGGAGGAACTAGTGGATCGAATTGATCTGTGGTGGTTTGACTTAGGGTTTGAATCGAGAAAAGATATACTGCAGTCGGGAATGGAGATTGAGAGGCTTTGTCATTGTTGCTGCTAATAACAGCTCAACTATTCCAATAGTAACAAACAGTTATTGAGCTGTCACTCAGTCATTGGCTTAGCAGATGTGTCACTCAGTCATTGGTCTAACAGCTTTGTATGTGCTATCACTATATGATTTGTTCTGTGTATGCTAGAAGGAGTGACACCCTGTCTGTGAGTATATTATCAAATCTTATTTCAGATATTATCAAAGTATGTGAGGGTCTTTAATGTGTAAGAGTGAGCGAAACAATTCTATAGTGTAATTTCAGTTTCTGCAACTGTTTTTGTTCTTCATTGTTTCTCAGTAATGAAGATTCATTTTTACATTTGATTCTTCTGTGAAACTATGGTATCAGATACACCTCTACCAGATCCACCAAATATCTACCAGAATTCTTTTGGTCTAGAGTGAAAATCTCTACCAAATCCACCTTTCTCAAGAGGATTTGGTAGATCTGGTAGAGGTTTTCATTCTGGTAGAGGTACTTTCTTCCATGGTCAAAGTTCAAATCCCTCTGTATCTCCTTCTAGACCACCTCCTCCATCACCAACATTTCCATCTTCAGCTAATTCAGAGATAGCATCTACCAACAACCCAATCTTCTGTCAAATCTGTTAGAAACAAGGCCATACTGCTCTTGAGTGCCATAACAGGCTAATTTTTTCATATCACAGTTCTCATACACGTCAACATCTCACTGTCATGCTAGCTTCAGCAAATATTTTTGGGACCAATCCTTGGTATGCAGACACGGGGGCAAATAACCACATTACATCTGATCCAGCTGAACTTCAAGATCTTTCTACTTATGAGGGTGTGGAGGAAATTCAAGATGCCAATGGTGAAGGTATGGCAATCACTCATTCTGGTTTCACTTTAAATTCCTCTCCAAATCATAAGTTTCATCTCAAAAATGTTTTTCTAGTTCCTAAATCCTCTCACAACTTATTATATGTACAGAAGTTTACTTCTGATAATCAATGTTCCATAACATTTGATTCAAATGGTTTCTATGTGAAGGATTTATATAATGGGAAGATACTTTTGCAAGGGCCTCACAGTAATGGTTTGTATCCACTGCATTTACTACATGATTCCACTCACAAATCTCTCTATGGTGTTTCAACAACAACTATCTCGGCTGATACTTGGCACAAAAGGCTTGCACACCCATCATTTCAAATAATGCAACATGTCTGTAGTTCTCTATCCTCATCTGTAATGAGAAGACCTATCTTCTGTAATGATTGTCACTTAGGTAGAAGTCATCCCATTTTCTATGTCTACCCATTGTAGCTCTACCCCTTTAGAGATTTTACATCTTGATTTATGGGGTCCTTGTCCTGTAACTTCTGTCTCTGGTTAAAAATATTATGTCAATATAATTGATGACTTCTCCAAATTTTGTTGGATTTTCCCTTTGTTTGATAAGATTGATTTCAGAAAAGTCTTCTACCAATTTAAGACTCAAATTGAAAAGCAACTACAATATTGCATTAAGACAATCAGAACAGATGGTGGTGGTGAATTTATAAATAATAAATTGGCAGATTTTCTTTCTACTCAAGGCATCTTACATGAAATTACTTGTCCTCAAATTCCTGAGCAAAATGGTGTTGCTGAATCCAAGCACAGGCATTTATTGGATGTTGCTAGGACTATGCTTATACAGTCTGGTATTTCTTCTTATTTCTGGGTTGAAGTATTCACTACAGCTAACTACACTTTCAACAAGCTTCCTGTCAGATCATTAAAGTTTAAATCTCTATTTGAAGTACTTTTTCACAGGGCACCTGATTATAATTTTCTAAGACCATTTGGCTGCTTGTGTTCTCCATGGTTAAGACCTTATGTTTCTCATAAATTGGCTCCCAGAAGTGTATCATGTGTGTTTCTTGGTTTTGCTGCTAACCACAAAGGATACAGATGCTTGGACATTTCTACAGGTAAAATCTATATCTCTAGACATGTTGTTTTTCAAGAAACTGTGTATCCGCTTAAACAACCCGTTCCTTCTTCTGCTCATATTACATCTATTTCTGAGCCACTATCAACACCTACCACAACTGATGTTACTTTTGATAGATCAATTGTTACTTCTACTTCAACCAGTCTACCTGAAATTGCCACTACCTTACCAGTTTCCCCTCCTGCACCTTCATCTCCTTCAGCTGATGCTCAAATTCATAATAATCATACTATGGTCACCAGGGGCAAGGCTGGGATTTTCAAGAAAAAGAAATATTCAACTAAATATACATTATCTACCAACTTACTAAAGTCTCAGCATCCTTCACTACCAACCTGTGATTCTCAAACTCTAAAGAGCCCTATCTGGACACCACCATTATATGCATAATTCAATGCTCTACAAAATGCAAGTACTTGGTCTTTAGTACCTCCTCACCCATCTCAAAATGTTGTGGGCTGCAATTGGGTGTTCAGAGTTAAGCAGAATCCTGATGGTTCTTTAAAAAAATGCAAGGCTAGACTTGTTGCAAAAGGGTTCCATCAACAAGAAGGTATTGAATTATCTGAAACCTTTAGCCATGTAGCCAAACCAACTACCATTAGAGTCATTCTTGCTCTTGAAGTTAACTATAATTGGCACATTGCTCAACTGGATATGAGCAATGCCTTTATACATGTGGATTTGTCAGAAGAGGTTTATATGCAATAACCTCCTGGTTTTATTGATCCTGATCATCCAACTTATGCCTGTAAATTGCATAAATCTCTCTATGGCCTAAAGCAGGCTCCTAGAGCATGGTATGACAAGCTGCAACAAGTTTTACTTTCTTACAACTTCAAGCCTTCTGTTGCAGATTCATCTCTTTTTGTACAGAAGTCAGGATCAAGAATAACCATCATTCTTGTATATGTTGATGATATCCTAATTACAGGTAACTCCAAATCTTATTGCCATGAATTCATTGTTGCTCTGCAAGGTCATTTTCCTATCAAAGATTTAGGCTCTTTACACTATTTTTGGGTCTTAAGGTTAAGATAAATACTTCAGGTCTTTTTCTATCTCAAACCAAGTATTCTCTTGACATTCTTGATAAATTTGGCATGGCTGGTGCAAAACCATGTTTATCTCCCATTGTTCCAAATTGCAAGCTCACTGCTGCTTCAGGCACCCTTCTTGATGACCCCACACCTTATAGATCTCTTGTTGGTGCTCTCCAATATCTTACTTGGACAAGACCAGAAATCAGTTATGCAGTTAATCAGGTCTGCCAACACATGCAATCTCCTTCAATTGATCATCTCACTGCTGCTAAGAGATTTCTGAGATACATAAAGGGTACTATTGATTATGGCATTCTGTTCAGTAAAGGGCTATGTGTTGTTCATGTATTCGGTGATGCAGACTGGGCTGGTGATCCAGACACTAAAAGAGGTACTGGAGGATATTGTATCTTTTTTGGTTCCAGTCCCATTTCATAGTCTAGTAAGAAACAACAGTCTGTGGCAAGATCCTCCACTGAAGCAGAATTTAGAAGTTTGGCCAACTCTGCAGCTGAGGTTCTATGGGTTTGCAAACTTCTGAGAGACCTTCATATTTTTCTACCAGTTGCTCCTTCTCTGCTTGTGACAATATCAGAGTTATTTCCTATTCTTCAAATCCAGTTTTTCACTCAAGGATGAAACACTTGGCAATTGACTATAATTTTGTCAGGGAATAAGTCCAATCCAAGGATCTTTCCATTTCTTACATTTCAACTATCGAGCAGGCTGTTGATGTCTTCACCAAAGGTTTGTCAGGTCCAAGGTTTGCCTTTTTGAGGGACAAGCTGAAATTTTTGTCAAAGACATCTATTCTCAGCTTGAGGGGGTTAATAACAGCTCAACTATTCTAACAGTAACAAACAGTTATTGAGCTGTCACTCAGTCATTGGCTTAGCAGATGTGTCACTCAGTCATTGTTCTAACAGCTTTGTATGTGTTGTCACTCTCTGATTTGTTCTGTGTATGTTAGCAGGAGTGACAGCCTGTCTGTGAGTAGATTAACAAATATTATTATCAAAGTATGTGAGGGCCTTGTAAGAGTGAGAGAAACAATTCTCTAGTGTAATTTCAGTTTCTGCAACTGTTTTTGTTCTTTATTGTTTCTCAGTAATGAAGATTCATTTTCACATTTGATTCTTCTGTGCAACTAGATGCTACAGATCGAGAAGATTGAGATGGCGAATTTGGGTGTTAACAGAAATAGAAGTTAGGGCTTGATATTGAGGAGAAAACGAGAACAAATGGTGAAATGATGGATGATTTAAGGGTTTGAGATGATTATAGAAATTGGGAATGAAATCTGTATCAAGAAGAGCATCTAGAAGATGGGTTTTAAGGGATTTAAGTCTACAACAGATGTGGATGATTTTCAAGGGTTTGTGCTCAATTCGAAATTGCAGCTAATACAGGTGATAGATGCAAGAGGTAGTAATGTTGTTATACAGGAAGAGAATGCTGATTGCAGCTGAAGTGTTAGATGTATGTTTAGGACAGGTTTGAGCTCAATGTGGAGTTGTTGGTGATACTGCATTTCAGAGGCCATTTACAGGGATGTGTTGGTAGTGCTGCAATGAAGAAAATGGGAGAGCAAGGAAAGAGGTAGAGAAGTTGTTGTTGTTGCCATGGGATCAATTTCCATGAACCACGATTGAACTGAAGATGGTGATGGTCAGTTCTGTGATGGTCTGCACTTGTGTGGCTGTGCCTACAGGGTTCATGGAGGTGGATAAGAAACTGGTCTGGGATGGTAATAATCTGAGTTATGAGAAACTGCAGGTGCTGTTGCAGATTACTGAGACTGGTAGAAATGGTGAATTGTAGGTGCAGATGGGGTTAACTGAAGCTGATGTGGTGGTCTGGTATATTGCAGATGGTGAAAGTGGCTTTGTTGGCTGAAAATGAAAGAGAAATTGAAGGGGTTTGAATGAATTTCTGAACCTGAAATGCAATTGTGAAGTAGGAGATAGCAGCCGGTGATGTTAGTAGTTGCCATGAGTAGTAGAAGAAGAATACGAGAAGTCACAGATGGAAAGAATGAATTGCAGCTGGTTATGAAATGGCTTGAAGTTGAGAGTGAAGAATGGATGTTGTGTTGCAGGTAGGGATGGAGATGTGCAAGTTATGCAGAGACGATACTTAGCCTGAGAAGAAATATTGCAGTTGGCTTAGCTGTTGATGGTACTGAATTGTGCTTGGGAGGTTTGAATGAATGAATGTTTAAATGATTGTGAACCGTGCAGCATGATGGGTAGATGAATGCTTAGGTGTTCAGCTGCTGAGATTGAGGTGAACATGAGATAGATGTGATGTTGCAGATAAATGGCAGAATGAATTGATTTTTAGTTTGTGGCAATGGAGTTGTGTAGTGCAGTTTATGGAGGAGTAAGCTACAGTGCAAGGCAATTATGTGTTGGCCGTGATGGCGCAGCAGAAGCTTAGGCCTGCAATGGCTCATGCCAAGCCCAGTAAGGCTAGTTAGAACCTGAATCCATCTGACTTGGTACTGACTCGTTTGAACCGACCGAATTGACTAGTTTGATCGATGATTCCTGTCACCTGAGATGACTTTCCCGGTAAGATTCTGTCCAACTTCCGGCCATGGAACCAGTTTTCCGGTGACCACTTTTGGGGCAGATTTTCTACATGGGTTTTTCTCACACATGGGCTTGGAGGACTTCTATCTATTGGAATTTTGAATACTTGACCTAAGAAGAGACATAAAAAGGAAGACTTTTACTTCTTTGTTTTATCACGTATTCTACTTGGAGCTTTTGGGAGATAGTCGCAGCTAGGGTTTGCTTTCGTTTTTTATCTTTCATCTTCTTTACTTTTATATTATTGATGATTATTATTATGAGTAACTAAAACAATCTTTGATTAGGGGAGATTTCAAAGCCCGGAGTATCAACTCATGATTGATATGTAATAGCTCGTTTTCTCGCTATTGTTTTTGTTATTGTTTGATTTCTACTATGCCAATAATGTTTATGGATTATTTGTTGATTGTTTAAGTTCGAAATTAAATAGTAGATTTGATAATCCTATTGCTAGTTTTGAATTCTTCGACCCGTAATTGTCTAGAACTATAAACAAAAGTAGCAATATATGGGTATTGATGATGGGACTTTGTTAAGTACGCATATGTAGAAGTTGACACTATTAGGTGATTCATTCTTTTGATTTCATCATTAGGAGAAACCTTATCTCACAAAACATAGAGCATTTGTTTAAGTGACACCTAGTAAGCATACCTCTAGGAAACTTGACAAGTAGAATCCGGTAGTCGAGCGCTTCCGTATCCGGTGAGCTTAGGAGATAATAACGGGATAGTTGAGCGTACTAATTATCCTAGGGTTGTTAGTAACGGGATAATGCAAAGAACGTAGCTTTATGTCAATTTGATTTATATTTCGTGGCCAAGAATGAACCTTTAATCAATTCCATCTCATATTTGAATACAAGTTTACAATTTCCAAAATTTCTATAACAAAATCATCTTGCTAAGAGTAATTTCATAAAAACTTTTACTTCATACCTCCCTTGGGACGAATCTGCTTTCATTATATTACTTGCTAGTGTAAAGAAAAGTAGAAAAATATTATTTGCGTGTTGACACCACGTCATTAGGCGAGAGTTTTGATATCTTTTGAGGATATCTTTTATCATTCATTTTTACACACAAGAGGAGGAAAGAGGAGAGCTTTGGAGTTGGAGATTTTCTACAACCTAGGGTTTGATTTATTTTCTTCTTTATTATTTTACATGGGTTTTAAGAAATCCATGAGTAACTAAACCTTTCTTATTGGTTAGAGATGTAGTCCTAAGTTGGAAGACATGTTATTCAATTGAAGTATTCATTCTCATTCATTTATAATTTGTTAGTATCGCTTATGTTCTACCATTTATAACTCCATGTATGATTGATTGCTAGTTTGTTTAAGTTGCAAATTAAATGAGCATGCATTCATATCTGTTGCTAAACTAGGGTTTGAGATACGGAATTGTCGAATAATCCTTGTTAGAAGTAGCATAATATAGTTGTTAACGACGGGATGTTGCCATACAATTATATGTAGAAGCGTAACCTAGGTTAAATCTGTGTGTCTCTTGCACCGGATTGCTTAGAATAACCTAAACTCATAAATATTAGTGCTTTCATTGGGTTAAACTTGAGTGGCTCTTGCGCCAAGTTGTTTAGTGAAAAGGATTCAAAGAGTGGCTCTTGCACCTTTGATGATAATAGGAGTTTTTCCGGAGTAAGCCTGCGATAGGACGCTCTAGGGTTATTGATATCGATAGAAAATGAATTTTGAGATTGATCCAGTTGATAACATGTTGGAAGATGGAAGATGAAAACTCTAACCAGTACTTTTTATTTCTGATATTCGTATTATTCTATTTGCTTTATTCTTATTTAGTTATAATCACAAAAAAAAAACCCCAGTTTCTATAAGTAATCAAAACAATTTGACAACCCATATATCCATGTGGAACGAATATGTTCTTATAACTATACTATTATTTATAATTGTGAAGTGAAAGAACTTAAATTATTTTTGCATCGGCTGACAACCGACCAAATTTTGGCGTCGCTGCCGGGGAGGCATAGTGGATTGTTATTTTGTTTTTGATTTCTTAATTTTTTTGTTTTTAATTTTTTTTGAGAATCTTGTTTCAGGTACTTGATCTCTGGCATCCAAACGTTGGGATTACCAAAGGTGCGGAATTTTAACTCGCATAGGAACAGTACTGCAAGAACCTCAAAAATCACAACAATCAAAACACTGGTAACCAGGGAAACAAAGGGAACCAGGGAAATGGCGCCTCTCCACCACCTCCACCTTCCAAGAAGACACTCAAAGATCTGACATCCCCATCGTTTGATCAACAAAAGTTGTATGTCAACTTGGAAGATTCAATTGAGCTCAAATCTCAGTTGATTCATTGGTTACCGAAGTTTAAAGGGCTTTCAGGAGACGATCCAAATCATCATTTATTACTGTTTCAACATAGGTTGACAAGTTTGAAGCCAACTGGAAATGATCAAGGAAGAGATTTACTGAAACCTTTCCCATTCTCTTTGATTAATTTTGCAGAAGAATTGGTTTTATGGTCTTCCACCTGGAAGTATCACAACATGGAACGAGATGCAGAGAGCATTTTTAGAAAAGTACTTTCCCGCCTCTAAAGCAACAACTATTCATAAAGCAATTAGTGGGATTGAACAAATTACTGGTGAGACTCTTTACGCCTATTGGGAACGGTACAAGAAGTTGTTAGCGAGCTTCCCACATCATCAAATCTCTGAGCAACTCATGGTGCAGTATTTTTACAATGGTTTGCTCCAATTCGATAGAAATCTTATCGATGTAGCTAGTGGAGGTGATTTGAAAAACAAAACCATTGACGAAGCGACAGAATTGATCGATAATATGGATGCAAACACATTTCAATTCAACACAACAGATGTGTCAATGAGTCGAAGGGTTAATGAGGTTACTTCTTTACCGCACTTAGAACATAGGATTGGTATGGAGAAGATGATGCAACAAATGGCCGCAGTAATCATTCCCTCTTATGGGGAAGAAGCTGAACAAGTGAATGCTATTTTTCCAAATCATCAAAGGCAACGGTATGATCCTTATTCCAATAATTATAATCCAGGGTGGAGAGATCATCCCAATTTTAGTTATGCAAACAAGCAAGTTGCAGCTCAAGGACCGATTTTCAATCGTCCTAGTGGTTTTTAACAACAACAACAACCACAACCAGTGCAAAACTCAGAATCATCAGAGATGCTTGCTATGATGAAGAATCTAACCACAGTGGTGCAAAAAAATCAGCAAACGGCTGATGGTGCAATCAAGGAGTTGCAGACACGAATGAGCACCATGGCAGGTAGATTGAACCCTTTGGAGACGCAAAATAGTGGGAAACTCCCGTCTCAAACTCTTAACCCAAGAGATTCTATCAACGTTGTGACATTGAGAATGGTACACGAACTGTGCAACCGGAAGATGCTAAGAAAAACAAAGACCTTAAAGGGATGATTTTGGAGAAAGAGATTACTGACCCTTCCCAAACCGATGAGGTACCTAAAGAAAACTCTAAAAATCCTGTTTCTTATGTTGCCCCCTTGCCTTTTCCTCGCAGGTTTGCTAACTCTAAAAAGGTGGAACAAGATAAGGAGATCTTAGATATTTTCAGGAAGATTCATATGAATATTCCACTAATAGATATTATTAAACAAGTCCCCAAGCACGCGAGAATTCTGAAGGACTTGTGCACCAATAAACAGAGGTTAACCGGTAATGAGGTAATAAAAGTGGGGGGAAATGCTTCGGCTATCTTGCAAAAGAAACTCCCACTTAAATGTTAATACCCCGGTAGTTTTAATCTTCATGGTTTCATATATTGCAACTTGTTATGTGATATGTGTGTCTGCGTCCGTGAACTATGATTGTCCCATACATGGTCAAAAGTTAAGTCTTTCATATGTCATTATGCAACTATTGACAAAAGATTGAATGAACTTTTCACAAACAAAAGTTAAGCCTATTATGTCATTATGAAAATATTGATGGAAGATAGGATGAACTTTTGTTTACAAAGATTAAGTCTATTATATGTCTCTATGAAAAAATTGATGAAAAATAGAATGAATCTTTGAAATATTCCGCGATATTGATTTTCATAATCCACATCCTTGTGTAAATACTGTGCGGCTCTATAAGTTTTCTTATGTTGAGCATTTCCGATTAAATTAATCATGGTTTCTCTTATGGTTAATTTAATTGAGTACTTTGGATACAAATTCATATTTCATGTGACTTGTTAATGTCCAAAGAAATCCTTCTTTTCTTTTGAAAGTAAGGCCGCTCTTGTTGTTCTTTCGGGAATGACATTTTATGGGGGAGAGTTCTAATTTGAACATATGCTTAATTTCCATATCTTTGTGGAGAGTGCGGCTGTGGAATATTATAGGGGTTATCTTGTATCTTTATAAACTCCTTGATGAATGCATTTAGCTTTGGCTATATGATTGCATCTAAACAAAGTTGATATGTGGTTTTCTTTTGGTCATGAAGTATCTCTATGGAAATTTCATTACGATCCCACTAGTTTTCGTACCTTTGCCAATTTATATTGACAAAAAGGGGGAGAATTAATGTGTAGTTCACACTAAAAATACATATAGTTTACGGATCATTATGTAAGGAGGGGTGGTTTTCATGTGAGATGAAGTATTGACTAAGGGGGAGTGATACATATCACCATAGTATTTTTGTAAAAGTTTTGATACAATTGAACGTTGATGTTGTGTAATAATACTATGACACTGTATAACAATGATTGAGAGCTATTGTTTTCTTATTGTTATATCTAAGGATCTTCAACAACTATAATGCTGAGTTCAACACATTTAGAATCATTGGAGTACTTGGAAGTGACGAAGATTTCGAGTAATGTTGAAGAACCAAGGATATCAAGCATTTGGGTAAGCAGATACAAAGTTTATTTATTTTCTAATCCATATGTGTTTTGTTACTAAAATTGACAAAGGGGGAGATTGTTAGAGCACTTCTCGGTCGAACTCGCAAGCGTTGCTATCTCAATCTTGTTTGTCAAGTTTAGTTGCCAAAACTATAAGTCTTGATTTCTAGTCTACTTATAGCTAAGTCTCGGATTAGGATAGTAAGTGTAGTTGAGCTTTAGACTTCACGGCGTTCATCGAATGAAGAAGAAGAACTACTCAAGGGAACTTGTGGAACTTCATCAACAAAAGGTATGTGGAGACTTGAAATCATATATCACTCAAAAATCTATCTACTCTATCTCCTATTTGGTATTTCAGGCCGAGTTTATCTCACTTATCTATTTCTCGAAATATGTGTTGGTAAGCTTTCGCTTTAACCAAGTTCATCTTTTATTCTTGACGAAAGTCAAAGGATGATCATGTGAAAATCGCCTTATAACATCTTACGTGATTTGTATGAGACAATTTTTTGATGTAGACTCGGAATGTTTCGTATTCATCATTCGATCACTTGAAAATTGCTTTGAAGCTAATAGTTTGTGTGAGATAGCTATTGTCGTCTTCCAAGAATGTTTCAATGATTGAAATGAGGGTTTAGAACATGTAATCATGATAGGATATAAACATAGTGTGTATTCACATTTGTGTAAAGTTCAAAACCGGGAACCATGGTATTTATACCCGTACGCGTACTGGTTGGTTGTTGGAAGTCTGGAAAATAAGTACGCGTACTGGCGGAAGTTCAAGTTACGTGAATTTCTGATGGAGTTTGGAAGTGTAAATGGTATGCGTACCCGTACGCGTACTGGCATAACCAAATTCAGTCCGGCTACTTAGGTATGCGTACCCGTTTGCATGCTTAAGTAGGTTATGTTCTAAAATTGGTTTGTTCATGAACTAATACATTTATATAATAAAGAATGAAATCTTTTGTAAACCGTGGATATAATGTTCATGAAATGATTCGATTGAATCAAAATCGATTTTTCTTCAATTGTGTCTTATATACTTCTATGAGAATATAAACAATTGAACAACTCTCTAACTAGTTTCATTTGAGTTATTTGAACTAGTTATGATAAAGATGAATAAGGTTGATATGAAAGTGCTCATATGGATAACCATTGATTAACTATTATTGAACCAACTAAGTGTACACGTTTAGGTACGGTTACCTTTATCTAAATCTGGTATATTTCATTTGTGTATAACAAGCTAAGTTCGATCTACAGTTGAAATATATTATCTTGAATCTAATCAGGTTTTCATCTAACGGTGAATATTGAATGCTTTGTTACCAAGGTAACATTGATTGCAAACCCTGATTTTAAGACTATATAAAGGAGAACTCTAGCAACTGGGAAACCTAATCCCACACCTCATATGTGATACTAGTTGCGAGTAGAGTGGATTCTCCTTTAACCTTAGGTTTTTCATGAAAACCTGTAGGTTAACGACTTATAGACTTCATTGGGATTGTGAAGCCAGACCCAAAAATTTTCTCTATAGTTGCTTGTTCTGATCTTGCTGTTTTCTATCGTGATTGAGTACTATCTTCTTTAAGATTTACTCGAGATTTATTCTCCGATAGGCAAGATTGAAAAGTAGTCACAAACATCTTCGTCACATCATTTGTGATTCCACAATATCTTGTTTAATTAATCAATTAAGATTATTGTGAGGTGATTGATAATACTAGGCTGTTCTTCGGGAATATAAGTCTGGTTTATCAATTGGTTCTTGTTCACCTTGATTTATCAAAAGATGGAACAAAAACTCATAGGTATATATGTGGGAGACAGATTTATCTATACAATAGACTTTTCTGTGTGATACAGATTTGTTTATCAAGTCTTCGACTTTGGGTCGTAGAAACTCTTAGTTGTGGGTTAGATCAGCTAAGGGAATCAAGTGAGTAAGGAACGTAACTGTACCTTGATCAGTGTGAGATTGGTTAGGGCTCAACTACATTCCAGTCTGAAGTTAACTTGGAGTAGGCTAGTGTTTGTAGCGGCTTAATACAGTGTGGTATTCAAATCTGGACTAGGTCCCAGGGTTTTTATGTATTTGCGGTTTCCTCGTTAACAAAATTTCTGGTGTCTGTGTTATTTCTTTTCCGCATTATATTTTTTTATATAATAGAAATATCCCATTTTGTGCGTAGTTCAATCAATTAGAGAATCCAACCTTTGGTTGTTGATTATATTGATTGACACTTGAACATTGGTCTTTGGTACCGTTCAAGTTGTTTCACATATTAATCAGGCTCACGAAATTTTATCTGTTTGATTCGCTAATTACATTGTGAAACAGAGATACGAACTCTTGGATATACTTTTCTTGAGATTGACTCTGACTGTCTAGTTGATTCTCTCGAAAGTATATTGGAGTTTGTCCATACAGATTGCTAAGAGAAATATTGGGTGTGGTTGTTAGACCCTCGTTTTTTTCAGAATCATAAGAGTCTAAGACTAAGAACTGTTGTGATTACTTTTTATATCTTACCTATCAGAGATAAATCTCGAGATAATCTTAGATAAGATAGTACTCAACACGATATAACAAGTACGATCAGAATATGCAACTACAGAGAAAATAGTTGGATCTGGCTTCACGAATCCAAAATGAAGTCTTCAAGTCGTTAACCTAATATGGTTTTGGAAAATCCTACGTTAAAGGAGAATCGACTCTAGTTTGCAACTAGGACACAGGAAAGTGCCGGGATTAGGTTTTCCAGTTTCTAGAGTTCTCTCTTATATAGTCTTTCAAATCAGGGTTGCTTATAATCAAAGCTAAG
The DNA here is from genome assembly GCF_003573695.1 of Papaver somniferum. Lineage (NCBI taxonomy): Eukaryota > Viridiplantae > Streptophyta > Magnoliopsida > Ranunculales > Papaveraceae > Papaver > Papaver somniferum. Next base: position 39,603,714 of record NC_039363.1, read on the forward strand.
ATAGCTTAGTAACAAAGCATTCAATATTCACCGTTAGATGAACTCCTGATTTAAGATTCAAGCTAAGTCTGCTTAATAATAAAGCAATCAATCTTCACCGTTAGATGGTCTTAGCTTGTTACGCACAAATGAAATACACAGTAAAATTTTTTTAAAATAATATTCGATAATATAATAGTCTCGCTAAAACAATAAAGTTTCCCAGTCCCGACTCGGGCCTTTAGTGCTAAAATAATAAATTCGATAAAATTATAATGTAATACATTTAAAAAGTTTCCCTTAAACATTAATAGGTCCCAAATATTATATAAAATAATAATTATTTTTTTTATGGAAAATAATAAGAGTTATTACTTTAAAAACAAATGCATGCCGTTCTAAAAATATTTTCGTTAATGTTATTTTATCTTTTCTATATTTTCCACTTTTAAAAATCTATTTCGGTATTTATCCTAAGATACTTTATTTTTATTTTTGTAATATGGAAATCTCGTTTTTTCCAAAGAAATTTTTTAAATTAAGAATTATTCATTAAATTAATATATTATTAATATATATATAAAGTAATAAATTATTATTTTATCGATTAAGTAATATCTCTTTAAAATAATAGGATTTGGGTGGTCCCAACCCTATTATTTTATAGATGTTTTACTGTACCTTCATTTAGATATAGGTAACCGTACCTAAACGTGTATATTGAGTTGGCTCAATAACAGTTAATCGAAGTTAGCCATATGAACACTTTTGTCTTAACCACATTCATATAACACTTCTAGATCAAATATGATGATCAATCAATCATGAAAGATAATCAAATAAACCTAATTGTGTTTCAAATAGAGTTGTTCAATTCTTCACTATCTCATAGAAATATATCGTAATCGTACAAAGTACTTAAACAAGAATCAATTCATGAACATCAAGCCACGGTTTGCAAAGATTGCATTCCTTAATTCATAAATGTTTCAGTTCATGAGTATGAGAATCACACTTAACTAATTTTAGAACTTAACCACTGTGTTCGCAAACTAGTTACGCGAACAGCAGCTCCAGACCTTGGTCTTGTCCGGCCGATCGCAAACCGAGTATGCAAACAGCCGTCCCGGACCCAAATCAGGTGAAACCATTTGCATACGAGGTACGAAAACAAGGTTCCTGGACCTTTACAGGTAAAACCATTGCATACTAGGTATGCAAACAAGGTTCCGGGACCTGAATCATAATAATACACTTCGCATACTAGGTATGCATACCGTGCTGTATCCAGACATGATTAATTGTTCTAAACTCCCATTTCAATTATTGAAACATCCTTAGAAGACGACAATGTCTGTCTCACATACACCGTTAGCTTCAAGTAATTTTCAAGTTAATCGAATGATCAATACGAAAATTTCCAAGTCGACATCAAATGATTGTCTCACAAAAATCATGTAAGATGTTTTAAGGCTATTTTCACATTATTATCTTTTGACTTAATATTTAGTTTCCAACAAATAAATTGTCTCCAACTAAACTCGTCAAGAATAATGATGAACATAGTTAAAAAAAAAAACTTCCAACACATATTTCGAGAAATAAATACGCGAGATAAACTCGCTCGAAAAATCAAATCTTACTAATATAAATAAAAGAGGCCTTTTTGGTACGACCTCAAATTTCTGTGTGTGTTTTCTACTTGGTCCGTCGGATCAGATGAATTAAAAACACGGAATTAATCACAGACGTCCATCAAATGAGGATTTCGGTATAATATTTATAGATTTTGAGGGATTATATTAAAATACTTAAGTTTCTAAGGACCTAAAAGTTAAAAAATATATATAAGAAATCTCAGGCACAAATTTCTTTTCTCTCTTTCGGTTCTTCGACTTAGGCTTAGAGGAGAAAAGACAAATGGTTTCGAGGAGAAAACGCAGACGAGAGCGATGATATATGTTTTGATTTAGCCCCAATATTCAATCTTCCTCAGCTCCAACTTCAAATTAATCTTTACTAACCAACTTCAAAGAGCAATTACTCAATGTCACTAACCTTCATCCCGAGGGTTTTCCCATTGAACTTAGGGTTTTCTATCGAGTAATTTAAACAACAAAAATTGAACTGAGAAAAATTGGATTGGAAAACTGAAATGCTTCAACTATTCAAGTATGGATGAACTCCAGATTTTCTTCAACTACATATGGATGAACACCAGATTTATAAGGGTCAGATTGATATTTGAATCAACAGTATCAAATTGGGGGTTTCGATTTTTCTTTTCCAGGTTTGTATGAAACTAATTAAACTATTACTTCCAGCTAATAACAGTATCATTCCTTTCAATTTGGGTTTTGTTAGATTCAATTTCAGATACCTTTTTGCTACCTGATTCTCACTTTTTTTTTAATCCCAAACATAAGTCTTTGTTTTGTAATGGTAATGTTTCTGTTAATCCTCCTTCCTTGAGAATAATTCAGTTGGGGTTGAATACATATACTGACATTATTCCAATTGGTTAATGAATATTATTTGTACATTAACAGTCATTGACCTGATATGTGTGTTACTGTGTTTGAGCACCAATCCCTCCATCCTTGCATGAATCTTACTGAGTTTCTTTTCCATTACTGTTTAAATGTTTCTGGGGTTAATGGAATAAGGAGGCTACTTTAGTTGCTTCTGTACTTTAGGATTTCAACTGAAATCTCGGCTTGACGCTAACTTAACTTTACATCAAATTCGATTTCAGAATCAAGTTATTCAATTGAAAGCCTAATTTGGAGCACAGACATCAGCCAATACAGGTGCTATTAACCCACCTTGATGCCCATATGTTATAGATAGTTGGGAAACTAATACAAGTGCTGCTACATTTTTACACAATTTCTAAAAATTTAGCATTCACTGAAGGTAATCGTCCCAAAATTAGGATACCTCTCCGTGTTTATTAGTCGAATTTAGTTGCTTCAATTCTTTTCATGAAATTAGATGTAATGGTTCTCATGAAATAAAGCTTTTATTAAACTGTCAACTTTGGCTGTATGTTGAACTTCAGCTGTGTAAAGTACAAATTTTTGTTGCATGAGCTGCAACTTATCTGACAAAATACCCCAATGAAACAATTGATTTGGGTATATCTCATTTGGTACCTTAATTTGTGTTGTATGTAATCCAAGAAAATCACAGGTGAGTATCTTAATGGAGAGATAACAAAGAGTAGTACTCAAACTTATTGAATTTGAGCAGCAAACAGTTCAAGAAAGAATGAATTTGTTGTGTTTCTTTTTAGTTTAGTAATCTAATTCCTTCATAATCAATTTTGGTTATTGGCTGATTTTTTTCTTTAAGCATTGTTATTGGTTTAGTCTCTGCTCCTAATTTTACAAACACTGATTGGGTGCATTTCCTGAAAATGGTGATGTTCTTATGGAAACTTCTACAGATCCCCGTCCAGTTGATGACATTTCGTTTGTGCTGCAAAATGTCCCTTAAATTGTTACTTAATGCGATATCAGCACAGAAGGAAACAAGAGAAAATGTTAAACCATAGAAGATGTGTAAACGGGAAGGCAGGCGCATCGCACATGCGTGTTATACTAGTGTGTATAATGTAAAAGTCTACATAGCTATACGAATTAGTCTCATTAGAAGATAGAGTAGGATAGACTTCTGAGTGACAGATACATTTTAGTCTCCGTATACCTTTTGTTGATGAAGTTCCTCCAAGCTCTCCTCAGTAGATCTTCGTCTTCAATCGATGAACGCCGTGAATTATAAAGCTCAATTACACATTATATCTTAATCTGAGATATAGCTATAAGTAGACTAGAAATCAAGTATATAGTTTTGATCAACTAAACTTGACAAACAAGCTTGAGATAACAACTTGCGAGTTCGACCGAGCAGTGCTCTAACAATCTCCGCCTTTGTCAATTTTAGTGACAAAACTATCAATACATATTGTTAGAGCATTGCTCGGTCTAACTCGCATGCGTTGCTATCTCAATCATGTTTATCAATGTTAGTGATCAAAACTATAAGTCTTGATTTCTAGTCTACTATAACTAAGTCTCAGACTAGGATAGAAAGTGTAGTTGAGTTCAAGGACTTCATGGCTATTCATCATACAAGAAGAAGAACTACTCAAGGAACCGGTGAAACTTCTCGACAAAAAGGTATGTGAAGACTTGAACTTATCTGTCACTCAAAAGTCTACCTACTCTATCTCCTACTTCTTGAGACAAAAAGTCGTATGCTATATTTAGACTTAGATTATACACATTTGGTATTTCGAGCCGAGTATACCCCGCCTATCTATATCTCGAAATATGTGTTGGTAAGCGTTTCGCTTTGACCATGTTTATCTTTACCTAGTGACGAAAGTCATGATATGTTTCAATCACTTTGAAAATTTCTTTAACGAGAAATGGTGTAACAACTATATAACGTTCTCTAAGAATGTTTCAATGGTTGGAATGAGAGTTTAGATTACATAACCAATGATGGACATAAGTATTGTTGTGGAAACACATATGTACATAAGTTCTATCCCTTGAACCAAAGTTTGCGAACTTTGTTGATCAAGAAAAACCGGAAGAATGGCTTGTTGCCAAGTCCGCGAACTGCCGCACTTCTCATCCCGAGAAATTCTGCTGGAGTTGACAAACTTGTTACGTGAGTACCAGTCCGCGAACCGGCGGAAAGTCTTTGCCGAGATTTTTTGTTGGAGTTTGTAAACTCTGCCCGGTTGCTTAAGTCCGCGAACCTAGTGTGCGAACTTAATAAGGTTATATATCTGAAGATGATTTCTGAACTTAAACTTATAAAGACTAAGGAATGCAATTTGCAAACCGTGGCTATGAAGTTCATGAACCGATTCGAGTGAATCAAATCATCTTTGCTTCAATTATGTCTTGTGTAGTACATAAGATTTCCTTGCAATTGAACAACTCTCTAACTAGTTCAATTGAGTCATTTGAACTAGTTATGGTGAAGAAGAATATGGTTGGTATAAAATACTCATATGGCTAACCTTTTGGTTAACTATTGTTGAACCAACAATGTACACGTTTGGGTACGGTTAACAAACCTAGAAGCGTGCAGTTCATTTGTGTATAACAAGCTAAGTTCTCGATCTAACGGTTGAGAAATATTAGCTTGAATCTAAATCAGGTTTTCATCTAACGGTGGATATTGTTTGCTTTATGACCAAGGCGAAACCCTGATTTGAAATACTATGTAAGGGGACATCTAGCAACTCTGCAAGACTAATCCCCGCACCTCATGTGTGATATTAGTCTGCTAGAGTCGTTTCTCCTTTAACCTTTGGTTTTCTTCTTCTAAAACCAAGTTAACGACTTAAAGACTTCATTGGGATTGCGAAGCCAGGCCGATACTACTTTTATCGTAGTTGTGTGATCTGATCTTGCATCTTCTATCATACGAGTACAATCAGATTGATTGGCTTGAGATTAATATCTCCGATAGGAAAGATATAAAAAGTAGTCACAAACATTTTCGTATCATTTTTTGTGATTCCGCAACATCTTGTTTTGCTACCATACGATTAAGATTGTTGTGAGGTGATTGATTTATCTAGGCTGTTCTTCGGGAATATAGGATTATCAATTGGTTCCTGTTCACCTTGATTATTATCAAAAAAACGGAATAAAAACTTTAGGGTTTTTCGGTGGGAGACAGATTGATCCTTAAATAGACTTGTCTGTGTGAGACAGATTTGTTTATTGTCAAAGCCTGCGATTTTGGGTCGTAACAACTCTTAGTTGTGGATGAGATCAGCTAAGGGAATCAAGTGCGCAGTATCCTGCTGGGATCAGAGGCGTAGGGAGTACAATTGTACCTTGGATCAGTGGGAGACTGATTGGGGTTCAACTACAGTCCAGTCCAAAGTTCGCTTGGAGTAGGCTAGTGTCTGTAGCGGCTTCATACAGTGTGTGCTCAATCTGGACTAGGTCCCGGGGTTTTTCTGCATTTGCGGTTTCCTCGTTAACAAAATTTCTGGTGTCTGTGTTATTTCAGTTTCCGCATTATATTGTTTTATCTTTATAATAGAAATAATACAGGTTGTGTGTTAGATCATCAATTGGAGTAATCCAACCTTTGGTTGTTGATTGTCATTGATTGATCCTTGGATATTGGTCTTTGGTACCATCCAAGTTATTCCTTGTATTTGATTAGTACTTGCAGTTTCTGTTTGAGGAAATCAAATCAAGAGAGAGAGATATAAACATGTTGATGTACTTTTAATTGATTGAGTCTTGTTGATTCTCTTAAAGGTATATTCGATTTTGTCCATATAGATTGCTAAGCGAAATATTGGGTGGTGTTTTTAGACCCCCGCTTTTTCACATATGGATTACAAAATAAATAAACTTTGTAGCTTCTCATCCGTCATGCTTGATTTCCTTGGCTCTTCAACGTTCGTTGAATTCAAGTACTTCAGTGATTCTGAACGTGTTCAACTCAGCATCATTGTTGTTGCAGATCCTAGCCATAACAATAAGAAAACAAAAGTTCTCAATCATTGTTATACAGTGTCATAATCTTATTACTTAGAATCAAATTTGAAAAAGTGGGGGTCTAACAACCTCACCCAATATTTCGCTCAGCAATCTGTATGGACTAACTCCAATATACTTTCAAGAGAATCAACTAGACAGTCAGACTCAATCTTAAGAAAAGTATATCAAGGAGTTATGTCTCAATTTCTCAATTCAATACTTACTCAAGCAAATAGCAATTTGCGAGTCTAATTGAATACAAGAGAAATTAAATGGAAAGGTACCAAAGACCAATGTTCAAGGATCAATCAATTTCAATCAACAACCAAAGGTTGGATTTACCAATTGATCGATTCAATGCACAACTTGTGATATTTCAATTATATAACAAAATATAATGCGGAAAACAAATAACACAGACACCAGAAGTTTTGTTAATGAGGAAACCGCAAATGCAGAAAAAACCCGGGACATAGTCCAGATTGAACACACATTGTATTAAGCCGCTACAGACATTAGCCTACTACAAACTAACTTCGGTTTGGACTGTAGTTGAACCCCAATCAATCTCACACTGATTCAAGGTACAGTTGCGCTCCTTACTTCTCTGATCCCAGCATGATATTACGTACTTGATTCCCTTAGATGATCTCACCCACAAATAAGAGTTGCTACGACCCATATCGACTAGCGAAACAAGATATTGTGGAATCACAAACGATGAGACGAAGATGTTTGTGACTACTTTCTATCTTGCCTATCGGAGAAATTATTCTCGAGCCAATTTTACAGTTGTACTGAATACGATAGAAACGGCAAAATCAGATCACGCAACTACAGAGAAAATAGTTGGGTCTGGCTTTACAATCCCAATGAAGTCTTCAAGTCATTAACCTACAGGGTCTCGATAGAAACCTAAGGTTAAAGGAGAATTGACTCTAGCTTATACAACTAGTATCACACAGGAGGTATGGGGATTAGGTTTCCCAGTTGCTAGAGTTCTCCTTTATATAGTTTTCAAATCAGGGTTTGCAACCAATGCTACCTTAGTAACAAAGCATTCAATATTCATTGTTAGATGAAAACCTTATTAGATTCAAGCTAATATCTTTCAACCGTTAGATCGAATCTTAGCTTGTCATACACAAATGAAATGTACGTTCATTTAGGTTTGTGTAAACGTACCTAAACGTGAACACCTATTTGGTTCAACAGTAGTTAACCAATGGTTAGCCATATGAGTACTTTCATATCAACCTTATTCATCATCAGCATAACTAATTCAGATGACTCATAAGAACTAGTTAAAGAGTTGTTCAATTCTTAGATCTCATAGAAGTATATAAGACACAATCGAAACAAAAAATATTTTGACTCACTCGAATCGATTCATGAACATTATATCCACGGTTTGCAAATATGAATTCCTTAGTTTATATAAGTCTTAGTTCATGAATAAAACCGTTTTTAGAAAATAACCCACTCAAGTATGCATACCGGTACGCATACTTAAGTACCCAGATTGAGTTTGTTTTAAGTTCACAAACTCCAGCAGAAATTCACGGGATGTGAACTTCAGGTAGTACGCGTACGGGTACGCGGACTTAGCTTCCGGACATCCTGAACAGTAAAGTACGCATACTTTAGTTCAAGGATTTTGGACTTACACAGGTATGAATTCACATATAATGTTTATATCCATTCAAGGTTATATATTCTAAAATGTCATTTCAATCATTGAAACACTCTTAGAGGATGTTAAATAGAGGTTATTCACACACTATTTTTCATCAAAGAAATTTTCAAGATATTGAAATAATCAACATGACTTTCTTCATTTGTAAAGATGAACTTGGCCAAAGAGAAAGCTTACCAACACATATTTCGAGAAATAGATAAGCAAGATAAACTCGGCTCGAAATAGCAAATGTGAATAATCGAAGTCTATATAGCAATACGACTTTTGTCTCAAGATAGCAGACAAAGTAGATAGATTTTTGAGTGATAGATAAGTTCAAGTATACACATACCTTTTAGTCGATGAAGTTCCACCAGTTCCTTGAGTAGTTCTTCGTCTTTGCATGATGAACGTCGTGGAGTCTAGAGCTCAACTACACTTTCTATCCTAGTCCGAGACTTAGCTATAAGTAGACTAGAACTCAAGACTTATAGTTTTGGAAACTAAACTTGACAAACAAGCTTGAGATAACAACGGTTGCGAGTTCGACCGAGCAGTGCTCTAACAATCTCCCCCTTTGTCAATTTTGGTGACAAAACTATCAATACATATGGAATACAAAATAAATAAACTTTGCAGCTTCTCTTCCACACGCATGATCTCCTTGGTTCTTCAACATTACTCGAAATCTTCGTCACTTCCAAGTACTCCAATGATTCAAAAGATATTCTAATCAGTGTCATCGTTGTTGAAGATCCGTATCCATAACAATGAGAAAACAAAAGCTCACAATCATTGCTACACAGTGTCATAGTATTATTACACGACATCAAAGTTCAATTGTATCACAACTTTGACAACAATACTTTGGTGATATGTATCAATCCTCCTTAGTCAATACTTCATCTCACATGAAAACCACTCCCCCTTACATAATAATCCGAAAACCATATGTATTTGTAGTGTGAACTACACATTAATTCTCCCCCTTTTTGTCAATAAAATTGGCAAAGGTACGAAAACTAGTGGAATCCTAATGAAATTTCCATAGAGACACTGCATGACCTAAAGAAAGCACGTATCAACTTTTTAGATGCAATCATATAACCGAAACTAAATGCATTCATCAAGGAGTTTATAAAGATACAAGATAACCCCTATAATATTCCACAGCCGCACTCCCCACAAAGATTTGTAAATTAAGCATAAGTTCAATTAAGAACTCTCCCCCATAAAATGTCATTCACAAAATAACAACAAGAGTGACCTTACTTTCACAAGAAAAGAAGGATTTCTTTGGACATTACAAATCACATGAAACATGAATTTGTATCCCAAAAACTCAGTTAAATTAACCACAAGAGAACCCATGATTAATTTAATCGGAAATGATCAACATAAGAGAACTTACGGAGCCGCACAGTATATACATAAGAAATATGGATCAGGGAAGATCAATACTGCAGAATAAACAAATATTTATTTTATCTTTCTATTTGCACAATGACATATAATAGATTTAATCTTTGTATACAAAAGATCATCCTTTCTTCCATCAATATTTGCATAATGACATAAAAGGCTTAACTTTTGTTTGTCAAAAGTTAATTCAATCTTTTATCAATACTTGCATATCAATATACGACAGACTTAACTTTGACCACGTATGAGACAATCATAGTTCACGGACGAAAACACACATATCCCATAACAAATTGCAATATATAAAACCATAAAGATTAATACTGCAAAAATCATCTTCCAAACAAACTTTAGAATTTAAACAAATAAATCTAAAAGCATTGAAGATGAAAATCGTTGGACATAGCTATGTGTACACATAATAATGGCTATTCCAAAATCTAGCTATTCTTCTTAAAAATACAAGAATAAAATTCTCATAAGAAGATTTCCTAGACATTATAGATCTTTCTCAGAGCATCTACCGAGAATTCCTTCTCATTATTGAAAAACTCATTGATTATGGGATCGTTCAATTCCTCTAAATCTCCAGAAATATCAGTCAACTCACTAAGTTCTCTTTTTAGCTCACGCAAGGTGTTATTTGTTAGAGACAACATTTTCTCATAGTGAGTTTCTTTTCTAAAGACGAAACAATTTGAGATTATAAATCATTTCTTTTGTTGATGAATTCTTTCACCATACCTCTAAAGTCCTTATCAAAGTGACAAATTCACAAGAGGCAGTTAGAGGGAGAACCTTCTCCATAATTTGTAGATCTCTCTTTCTTCTTTCTTGAGGAAGTGATTCCTTCACACAGATACAAATTAATTGCTTCGACTGCATCCATTTTTGTGATACCTCTAGTCACAGGAGTCATGAAACTGTATCTTTCAAGGGGAAAAGAGATGAAGGACTTGATCGCAAATGATTATAAACAGACTTATGGCCACCAAAACCCTAGAAGAACTTTGAAAAAAAAAATCATGGTTTATTATCCATTATCTGAATTATTAGGAGAAAATTTTCTTAACAAAAATAAGAAAAGAATACACAAATACAAGGACTTGAGCCACTTTTGATGCAAGCCTCATTTTCTCAAGCAAAAGATGAGGATGCGAACGTCATTGGTATTAGACAGTGACGGAGTGAGCCGAATGCTCACATCTTTTACCAACTAGTGGCTTATCAAGGTTTGTTGTATAAACATATTTCTTACCTCGTCTAAATCTGGAATTTCTGGATTTTTTATGAAAACCTTGTTGATCATCCAACGCCAGATTCATCCTCAGCATGTTCTCCTGATGTTTGGTAATTCTTTTGTTGTTCCTCTTGAATCTCCAACATATACTTTGAACATGATTTGCATTACCACAAAACAAACATATTAATAAAGATTTTTTGTTATGTTGAATTGCCTTATGTTTATCCCAACACTCAACTTACACTGTTCCAGCATTAGTTGTAACAAGAGAGTTGTTTGTGTTTACAGTTTTTCTTTTAAACCCCAAACCATTTGTGTTTCCATAGGACTTCTGACCAAATAAAATTGTTGCGATTTTGTCAGAACTTCCGGATAACCTTTGCAGGTCATTCTTGAGAGTATTAATCTCTTTTTCCTTTAGAGACACAATTCTGGTGAAATCGTCATTAAAACAATCTATCTCAAGATTTTTCACCTGGAGCGATGATTCGAGTTTCTTCAACGAAGCCTTTAGTTGAAGATTTTCTTGGTGAATCCCTCTAATTTTTTTTCAAGAATTCACAAATCTCTATGTCAGACTCAAACTCGGAATCAGAAATTGAGTAGGTGGAGGTTTCTGCTACAAGAGCTGAAAGTTCATTGCACACATCAGACGCATCCAAGACGTTGACACCCAGGGAAGATTTTTCTTGTATTGAATCATCTGAAGCATTAACTGGAGAGAGACGTTTATCACATATTTTTCTTCTTTTTACAAAATCCTTGATCTTTTCTATTATCAGTGATTTATCAAAATCAACATGATCGGAACAACATTCATCAGCCCAAGACAAGTTAGAAGATTCACTTGCATTGGCCACAACATTGAACGCACAAGTCCTGACTGTGTTTTGATTAAGATCAAGAATTTTTAACTTTACAATTATAGTATTTATGGAAAGCTCATCAAGGTTTTTTCCTTTAACGGTGGCATGCTTCTTAGAATCTTATCTGGATGGCAGCGATCTGAGAATTTTCATCACAATGTCCTTTTCAGGAATAGTTTTACCCAATGAAAATGATGCATTAAAAATTTCACACACTTTGTGATTAAATTCATCAAATGAATCTTCATCTGCCATACGAAGGTTTTCCCAATCAGAATTTGGGTTTTGAATCCTAGCTTCTTTTTCATAGGTATTCCCTTCAAATACGGTTTCTAAGATATCCCAGGCTTCTTTATACTTTATGCATGTAGTCATATGGTGCTGAACATCTGAGGTAATGGCATGTATGATAACATTAAGCCGTCAGAATTTTGCTTTGCAACAAGGATTTCTTCTGGACTATGTCTACCAATATCCTTAGGTATAAATACATCGCCTTCTGTATTAACCGGAGAATCATAGCCGTTAACAACATGTACCCATGTTTGAAAATCACGAGCTTGAAGAAAAGCACGCATAACGATTTTCCACCATAAGTAGTTTGAGCCATCGAAGACTGGTGGTACGTTTATGGAGATATCATTTCTGTCCATAGAGTCAGATCGCTACAACCACAGACTTATAAGGTCTTTAAACGTGTTTGCCTGCTCTGATAGCAATTGAAAAAGTGGGGGTCTAACAACCTCACCCAATATTTCGCTTAGCAATATGTATGGACTAACTCCAATATACTTTCAAGATAATCAACTACACAGTCAGACTAAATCTTAATAAAAGTATATCAAGGAGTTATATCTCAATTTCTCAATTCAATACTTACTCATGCAAATAAAATCTGCGAGTCTAATTGAATACAAGAGAAATTAACTTGAACGGTACCAAAGACCAATTTTCAAGGATCAATCAATTTCAATCAACAACCAAAGGTTGGATTTACCAATTGATCGATACAACGCACAACCTGTGATATTTCAATTATATAACAAAATATAATGCGGAATACAAATAACACAGACACGAGAAGTTTTGTTAACGAGGAAACCGCAAATGCAGAAAAACCTCGGGACCTAGTCCAGATTGAACACACGCTGTATTAAGCCGCTACAGACACTAGGCTACTACAAACTAACTTCGGTCTGGACTGTAGTTGAACCCCAATCAATCTCACACTGATTTAAGGACAGTTGCGCTCCTTATATCTCTGACCCTAGTAGAATACTACGTACTTGATTACCTTAGCTGATCTCACCCACAACTAAAAGTTGCTGCGACCCAAAGTCGAAGACTTTAATAAAAAAATCTGTATCACACAGAAAAGTCTACATGAGTAGATAAATCTGTCTCCCACAGAAATACCTATGAGTTTTGTTCCGTCTTTTTATAAATCAAGGTGAACAAGAACCAATTGATTTACCGGTCTTATATTCCCGAAGAACATCTTAGAAATATCAATCACCTCACAGTAATCTTAATCGACTAGCGAAACAAGATATTAAGGAATCATAAACGATGAGACGAAGATGTTTGTGACTACTTTTCTATCTTGCCTATCGTAGAAATTAATCTCGAGCCAATTTTACAATTATACTCAATACGATAGAAATAGCAAGATCAGATCACGCAACTATAGAGAGAAAATAGTTGGGTCTGGCTTCACAATCCCAATGAAGTCTTCAAGTCGTTAACCTACAGGGTCTCGATAGAAACCTAAGGTTAAAGGAGAATCGACTCTAGCTTATACATCTAGTATCACACAGTAGGGTGTGGGGATTAGGTTTCCCAGTTGCTAGAGTTCTCCTTTATATAGTCTCAAATCAGCGTTTGCAATCAATGCTAGCTTGGTAACAAAGCATTCAATATTCACAGTTATATGAAAACCTTATTAGATTGAAGATAATATCTTTCAACCGTTAGATCAAATCTTATCTTGTTATACACAAATGAAATGCACGTTCATTTAGGTTTGTGTTACCGTACCTAAACGTGTACACATAGTTGGTCCAACAGTAGTTAACCAATGGTTAGCCATATGAGAACTTTTATATCTACCTTAATCATCTTCACCATAACTAGTTCAAATGACTCATAAGAACTAGTCAGAGAGTTGTTCAATTTCTTAGATCTCATAGAAGTATATAAGACACAATCGAAACAAAAACGATTTTGGTTCACTCGAATCGATTCACGAATATTATATCCACGGTTTGCAAATATGCATTCCTTAGTTTATATAAGTCTTAGTTCACGAATAAACCGTTTTTAGAAAATAACCCACTAAAGTATGCATACCTGTACGCATACATAAGTACTCGGATTGAGTTTGTTTTCAGTTCACAAACTCCAGCAGAAATTCACGGGATGTGAACTTCTGGAAGTACACGTACGGGTACGTGGAGTTAGCTTCCGGACATCCTGAACAATAAAGTACGCATACTTTAGTTCAAGGATTTTGGACTTACACAAGTATGAATTCACATATAATGTTTATATCTATTCAAGGTTATATATTCTAAACTCTCATTTCAATCATTGAAACATTCTTAGAGGATGTTAAATAGAGGTTATTCACACAATATTTTTCATTAAAGAAATTTTCAAGATATTTAAATAATCAACATGACTTTCATTACTTGTAAAGTTGAACTTGGCCAAAGCAAAAGCTTACCAACAGATATTTCGAGAAATAGATAAGCGAGATAAACTCGGATCGAAATAACAAATGTGTATAATCGAAGTCTATATAGCAATATGACTTTTGTCTCAAGATAGGAGATAGAGTGGATATACTTTTGAGTGATAGATAAGTTCAAGTCTCCACATACATTTTAGTCTATGAAGTTCCACAAATTCCTTGAGTAGTTCTTCGTCTTTGCATGATGAACGCCATGGAGTCTAGATCTCAACTACACTTTCTATCCTAGTCCGAGACTTAGCTATAAGTAGACTAGAAATAAAGACTTATAGTTTTGGCAACTAAACTTGACAAACAAGATTGAGATAGCAATGCTTGCGAGTTCGACCGAGCAGTGCTCTAACAAAAGAACAACTGCATCACAACTTTGAGAATAATACTACGGTGATATGTATCACTCCCCCTTAGTCAATACCTCATCTCAAAATGAACCCCCTCCCATACATAATGATCCATAAACCATATGTATGTAGTGTGAACTACCAAACAATTCTCCTCCTTTTTGTCAATATAAATTGGCAAAGGTACGAAAAATACGGGATCATAATGAAATTATCAAAGAGATAATTCATGACTAAAAGAGAACATATCAAATTTATTTCGATGATTTCACATAGTCAAAACTTAGTGTATTCATCAAGGAGTTTACTAAGATACAAGATAACTCCTACAATATTCCACAACCACATTCCCCACAAAGATATGACAATTAAGCACAAGTTCAATTAAGAACTCTCCCCCATTTTATGTCATTCCCGAAAGAACAACATGAGCGACCTTACTTTTAAAATAAAAAAAGATTTCTTTGGTCGTTAACAAACCACATGGATTTGTCTCCAATAAATTAACCACAAGCAGACCTTATTGATTAATTTAATCGGAAACATTTAACATAAGAAAACTTATGGAGCCATACAGTACTTTCACATAAAAGTGGATCAGGGAAAGATCAATACTGCGAAATTTTCAAAAGTTCATTCTATCTTTTATCAATATTTGCATAATGACACAATAGACTTAACTTTTGAGCATATATGAGATAATCATAGTTCACAGACGTAAATACAATGTATCCCATAAAATATTTTTGTAATATAAAAAACCAATAAAGATTAATACTGCAAGATCATCTTCCAAATAACGAATTCAAATAAATAAATCTAAAAACTTTGCAAGATAAAATTGTTGAAATAGCTATGTGTAATCACAATATTTGTTATTTCGAACCCTGGTTATCCTTCTTAAAACATAAGAATAAATTTCTCATAAGAAGTTTCCTAGACAAAATGAAATCAAGAGATAAATAAGTTAATCATCATCTTCCTCATCATCGGAATCCATTCAAGAGGCTTGAACTTTATCCATTTCTTCTTTTATTTCGGAAAATTTTGTAGAAATCACACACAGTTGTTCTTGCACACATTTTACCTTGGAATTGATCTTACATACACCCTTGTGAATTTGTTGAAGATATCCCAAGGTGGTACGATCACAAGAACCGTCAAGTGTATCACATCTTTATCTTTTATAGTAGTTCGTCTTCATACGTTTCAAAATACTTGGACGAACTAGCTTGGGAGTTCCAATAGAATTGCCAATATGAGCAATAGAGTGTTCACTACAAATTTTCCCAATTAAGCATGGAAATCCTAACTTCTTGTTGAGTGACGCCATCAAGACCATTTTAAGAATGATAAATCCACAAATATCAATACCTTGAGCACCCATTTCATGGAAATAGACTAACTCCGCAAATTCACGACTCCAACGAGAGTTCTCAATTGTGGAGGGACAAAGATTAGAAATGCCAAGTTTTCCGAAGATCCTTAAGGAAATACTAAGATCCTGGGTAGGAAATTTCCCTTTTATCCAATCAAACTTCTTATGACAAAGACCAAAAAAATGGCTTCATAAGATGGTCTTTCTCCTCTTGGTCTAGGTATACGAAAATTACCCAAAGGAATTTTGGTAATCTTTGAAATCAACTCTCTATCAACTAGAATCTTTTTCCTATTTATCATAGTCTTGAATTCCAAGTTATCAAGATTAACATCATGGAAGTTAGCATAAAAGATTCTTGTGAGAGTGTCAAAACCTTCACCAAAACCATTGAAGATGTTACCAAGATAATATTTCTAAAAACACACCAAGTCTTCTTTATGACTACTTTTTTTTTTCAATTTCTTCTCTAGTATGAATCCACTAGAAGAAATCTTTTCAAAGGTTTTACTAAAAGAATAAGAATTATTGATAAATATAATTCTAATAGAGTCTTGGTATTTTGAACAATCTTACTTGAGAGAGAAGATGAAACAAAATCCTTAGAAGTTTTCCTTGATTTCTTATCATCACCATTGGACATTTCCATTATAGAAATTAATAGAAAAAGAATAAGATAAGAACTTACTTGATGAGCTCCTCGAGAGATTGCTTCCTTCACCTTTTCTAAACCTCCAAATAGGATTTAATGGAGACGGTACGCGAACCCTAGAAATTTCCCTGTTCACGTACATGGACAAGAAGATGAAAAAAGGTAGGAGAACGGTGACCTTTATAACCCCTTTAGTGGGTTTGGATCCGTGCAGGGGTCGTGACCCAAGAAAAGCAGGATACCTAGATGGTACTGAAAAGACGAGGGTACCCAAATACACCACAATCTTTAATTTATCCACCTATAAGTCCTCTTACCGAAAGTGATTGTCTATGGACAAAGTCTAGAAAATACGACAAATCAGTATACACTCTTTGTGTGATCGTCAATGAATACGAGATCGAGACGATACAACAAACAAAGTGTGATTACTTGATAATAGGTTCGGACTTAACCAAATTCTATAGGATCACTATCGAGTAATACGGAGTTAACATTTGTGTAATTTACTTCAATTGTAATACCAACAATTATAATTACGGAAAGGAAAAGTAAATGACACAGCAAGATTTTGTTAACGAGGAAACCGCAAATGCAGAAAAATTCCGGGACCTAGTCCAGATTTGAATACACTCAGAATTAAGCCGCTATATGATAGGTTGGGAAACCTATAATAAATATACTGCAAGTGCACAACGTCTAACTAGTAGACAATGGCAAGTACAGGTCGTTCCCACGAGGAGTGTGAAATACTCTACCAACTAATACCAGAAATTAAGTAATCAACAAGATAATGTTTTAAGGATTTTTAGAAATTCGGAACAAAATGAAATGATAAATAATTTAAAGATAAACAAAATGAGTGTGGGTTATTATGGTTTTTGGTTTCCACCAATTAATTATGCAAATTCTACTATTCGTTAAAAATAAATTCCATGCATTTTCAAATATTGTTTCTCTGCTATAGTTTTCTTGGCTTCATGGATAGCGATTCTAAAGCATTACCTATCAATCCTAAAGAATATCACGTCAAGGGATTCAACAAAAGCACGCCATATCAAATGAAAATCATAAATAATCAATGAAATCACATGAACAATAAAATACCAATTATATGAAGAAAAACTACTAGTCATTCAAATCATTATTGAGCATATAAATATAGAGTTTACACAATTTATTGGTTTCTACCTAAACCCTAACATAACACTAGCTAGAAATGGCTTTCTCAAAATCCACAAACATATTAAAATTAAACTCTAGCTAATGAAAAATGAAGAATCGAAAACAAAACTTCAAAACCCTTCCTTCGTTACGGCACTGTGGTCGGGTACCCCCGATTTTCATTTTGAAACGACACATAAATATAGCCCACAGATGAATTCACGTCGTCGCCACATCACCTCCAAATAGAAGTCTGCCACATGTCATGAAATACAATCCGCCCAATAATATTGTGCCGCGTGTCATAATATGACGAAACATTGTAAAGTATCATCGAATCTCCACTTTCCATAGTATATGAAACCACCAAGGAAATGAATTAATTTCATTTAAAAAGCATGATATTTCTTGCATGTGCTGGGCCCACCTTAACTGTATTTGCACAAATGACGACATTTGGTCTCAAACATTCCTTCAGATTCTTTATATATATATATATATATATATATATATATATATATATATATTGGAAGAGAACTTACGTAAGGACAAGATATGTTAATCTTTCCTTTTTCTTCATTTGCACACGTGGTCATGGAGGTGATATTCTTCCATTCTTATGCTAACAATAATAAAGTCACTCTTGACCAATCTTAGGTGGCATTAGTGTGCTGACGTCGACTCGCTTCACCATGCATTAATTGAAGAGCAAATTAAAACTTGTCTTCCCATTGTGACCTCGGCTGTGAAATAATTATATGCTGCTGATATATATGGAGATACCAGGCCAACATAATAAGTGTTGCTGATATATAAAGATGCCAGGCCAGCATAATAAGTGTTGCTGATATATAAAAATACCAGGCCAGCATAATAAGTGCTGCTGATATATAGAAATACTAGGCCAACATATTTGATCATTGTGGTTGCTGATACATGGAAATACCAGGCCAACCCCATTTCATCATCGTGGTTGCTGATACACGGAAATACCAGGCGCACCACGTTTCATCATTGTGATTGCTGATATATGGAAATACCATGCCAACCACATTTCATCATTGTGGTTGCTGATATATGGAAATACCAGGCCAACCACATTTTGCAATTTTCGTCGCAAACACCATTAAGTCTCACATTTTGTTGTTTATTCGCTGGATGATCGAATTCACTAGTACTTTCTACAAAAAGCACTAAAATAGTATTAGCAACTAAAATATTGTATCCTAGCTAATACAAATATGGGTATAAAATGTAGCATTTACATGTTATCAACACCCCCACACTTATATTTTGCTAGTCCTCGAGCAAAACAAAGATATTATGCAATAGATTTTTTTTTTTAAAGAAAAATCCTAACAAAAGCGCCACTCCCCCACACTTAAACATTACATTGTCCTCAATGTAATTGAGTCATCCAACGTAGAAATTAAGGTGGGGAATTCTAAAATACATATGCAAAAACTAAAGAACTAAAAATAAAAGATAGAGTTCATGGAACAAATCTGATGGGTTGACTCCCATGAAGCGAAATGTGTTTGTTTCCCGACTTGCCAGTAGCACGTTCTCAAACAATGTGGGGTTGGTAACCCAAGGTAAGCTGTGAATTATATATATAAATCCTGAAGAGTTGGGGATCAACCCAACTAATCTTATTAGTTGAAAACATGAACTTACAGTAAGAAAGATTAGTACCCAGAGAGAAAAAACTGAAATCAATCTTATTTAAAGCATAATTGGAACCTTGAATATGAAGTAAATCTGGTTAGCAGATGATTACTAAAGATTGTCTAAAGAATTGAACATTTATTGTACTCCCTAAATCTGGTTCTAAGTCAGCGAAAATAACTTCCACGACTGATATTTTTTCAAATTCACTCGCTGAACAAGGCCTCAATGGATAAATAATATCACGACTCTTAGACCCATTATCATCTAAAACGGTTTCATTATGAATATCATCAAGACGAAAAAATTCAGAACTTAATGGCTTATGGGTCAAGGTAGGAGCATTCTCGACTGATGGAACTAGTCGAGAATCAGAAAAAACTAGAGGTTCTAATTTTGGCTTCCATTTATTAGTGTCTAGCAGCGGTGTGGAGTCTAACAAAGCATTGACTTCACAAATAACACTATCATCATCAAAATCATACCCAAAATGAGCTAAGCAAACCTCTAATGGATCTTCAAAGTCGCTCTTGCAAAAGCTTTGCGAGTGCATACTTTCTTTTCGCCCACTACTGGTTTCAATTGCAGCACTTCAATCACTAAGGTACCTAAAAAAAATAATCAAACAAACTGCGTAAAAAGAAACTAAAGAAAATATAAAAGAAAAAGAAAAAGAAATTATATACAAACTAAAACTAAAATAAAAATTAACTATATACAATGATATCAACTAGAGAGTATTTTGCAACCACTCCCCGGCAGCGGCGCCAAAAACTTGATAGGTTGGGAAACCTACAATAAATATACTGCAAGTGCACAACGTCTAACTAGCAGACAATGACAAGTACAGGTCATTCCCACGAAGAGTGTGAAATACTCTACCAATTATTACCAGAAATTAAGTAATCAACAAGATAATGTTTTAAGGATTTTTAGAAATTCGGAACAAAATGAAATGATAAATAATTTAAAGATAAACAAAATGAGTGTGGGTTATTAGGGTTTTCGGTTTCCACCAATTAATTATGCAAATTCTACTATTCGTTAAAAATAAATTCCATGCATTTTCAAATATTGTTTCTCCGCTATAGTTTTCTTCGCTTCATGGATAGCGATTCTAAAGCATTACCTATCAATCCTAAAGAATATCACGTCAAGGGATTTAACCAAAGCACGCCATATCAATTGAAAATCATAAATAATCAATGAAATCACATGAACAATACAATACCAAGCTATATGAAGAAAAACTACTAGTCATACAAATCATTATTGAGCATATAAATATAGAGTTTACACAATTTATTGGTTTCTAGCTAAACCCTAACATAACACTAGCTAGAAATGGCTTTCTCAAAAGCCACAAACATATTAAAATTTAACTCTATCTAATGAAAAATGAAGAATCGAAAACAATACTTCAAAACCCTTCCTTCGTTACGGCACTGTGGTCGGGTGCCCCCCATTTTCATTTTGAAACAACACATAAATATATCCCAAAGATGAATTCACATCGTCGCCACATCACCTCCCAATAGAAGTCTGCCACATGTCATGAAATACAATCTGCTCAATAATATTGTGCCGCGTGTCATAATATGATGAAACAGTGTACAGTATCAGCGAATCTCCACTTTCCATAGTATATGAAACCACCAAGGAAATGAATTAATTTCATTTAAAAAGCATGATATTTTCTTGCATGTGTTGGGCCCACCTTAACTGTATTTACACAAATGACGTCATTTGGTCTCAAACATTCATTCAGATTCTTTATATATATATATATATATATATAGGAAGAGAACTTACGTAAGGACAAGATATGATAATCTTTCCTTTTTCTTCATTTGCACTTCATTTGCACTTGGTCATGGAGGTGATATTCTTCCATTCTTATGCTAACAATAATAAAGTCACTCTTGACCAATCTTAGGTGGCATTAGTGTGTTGACGTCGACTCGCTTCACCATGCATTAATTGAAGAGAAAATTAAAACTTGTCTGCCCATTGTGACCTCGGTTGTGAAATAATTATATGCTGCTGATATATATGGAGATACCAGACCAACATAATAAGTGCTGCTGATATATAAAGATGTCAGGCCAGCATAATAAGTGTTGCTGATATATAAAAATACCAGGCCAGCTTAATAAGTGTTGCTGATATATAGAAATACTAGGCCAACATATTTGATCATTGTGGTTGCTGATACATGGAAATACCAGGCCAACCCCATTTCATCATTGTGGTTGCTGATACACGGAAATACCAGGTCCACCACGTTTCATCATTGTGATTGCTGATATATGGAAATACCATGCCAACCACATTTCATCATTGTGGTTGCTGATATATGGAAATACCAGGCCAACCACATTTTGCAATTTTCGTCGCAAACACCATTAAGTCTCACATTTTGTTGTTTATTCGCTGGATGATCGAATTCACTAGTACTTTCTACAAAAAGCACTAAAATAGTATTAGCAACTAAAATATTGTATCCTAGCTAATACAAATATGGGTATAAAATGTAGCATTTACATGTTATCAACACCCCCACACTTATATTTTGCTACTCCTCGAGCAAAACAGAGATATTATGCAATAGATTTTTTTTTTTTAAAGAAAAATCCTAACAAAAGCGCCACTCCCCTACACTTAAACATTACATTGTCCTCAATGTAATTGAGTCATCCAACGTAGAAATTAAGGTGGGAAATTCTAAAATACATATGCAAAAACTAAAGAACTAAAAATAAAAGATAGAATGCAGGGAACAAATCTGATGGGTTGGCTACCATGAAGCGAAATGTGTTTGTTTCCCGACTTTCCAGTAGCACGTTCTCAAACAATGTGGGGTTGGTACCCCAAGGTAAGCTGCGAATTATATATATAAATCCTGAAGAGTTGGGGATCAACCCAACTAATCTCATTAGTTGCAAACATGAACTTACAGTAAGAAAGATTAGTACCCAGAGAGAAAAAACTGAAATCAATCTTATTTAAAGCATAATTCGAACCTTGAATATGAAGTAAATCAGGTTAGCAGATGATTACTAAAGATTTTCTAAAGAATTGAATATTTATTGTACTCCCTAAATCTGGTTCTAAGTCAGCGGAAATAACTTCCACGACTGATATTTTTTCAAACTCACTCACTGAACAAGGCCTCAATGGAGAAATAATATCACGACTCTTAGACCCATTATCATCTAAAACGGTTTCATTATGAATATCATCAAGACGAAAAAATTCAAAACTTAATGGCTTATGGGTCAAGATATGAGCATTCTCGACTGATGGAACTAGTCGAGAATCAGAAAAACTAGAGGTTCTAGTTTGGGCTTCCATTTATTAGTGTCTAGCAGCGGTGTGGAGTCTATCAAAGCATTGACTTCACAAATAACACTATCATCATCAAAATCATACCCAAAATGAGCTAAGCAAACCTCTAATGGATCTTCAAAGTCGCTCTTGCAAAAGCTTTGCGAGTGCATACTTTCTTTTCGCCCACTACTGGTTTCAATTGCAGCACTTCAATCACTAAGGTACCTAAAAAAAATAATCAAACAAACTGCGTAAAAAGAAACTAAAGAAAATATAAAAGAAAAAGAAAAAGAAATTATATACAAACTAAAACTAAAATAAAAATTAACTATATACAATGATATCAACTAGAGAGTATTTTGCAACCACTCCCCGGCAGCGGCGCCAAAAACTTGATAGGTTGGGAAACCTACAATAAATATACTGCAAGTGCACAACGTCTAACTAGCAGACAATGACAAGTACAGGTCATTCCCACGAAGAGTGTGAAATACTCTACCAATTATTACCAGAAATTAAGTAATCAACAAGATAATGTTTTAAGGATTTTTAGAAATTCGGAACAAAATGAAATGATAAATAATTTAAAGATAAACAAAATGAGTGTGGGTTATTAGGGTTTTCGGTTTCCACCAATTAATTATGCAAATTCTACTATTCGTTAAAAATAAATTCCATGCATTTTCAAATATTGTTTCTCCGCTATAGTTTTCTTCGCTTCATGGATAGCGATTCTAAAGCATTACCTATCAATCCTAAAGAATATCACGTCAAGGGATTTAACCAAAGCACGCCATATCAATTGAAAAGCATAAATAATCAATGAAATCACATGAACAATACAATACCAAGCTATATGAAGAAAAACTACTAGTCATACAAATCATTATTGAGCATATAAATATAGAGTTTACATAATTTATTGGTTTCTAGCTAAACCCTAACATAACACTAGCTAGAAATGGCTTTCTCAAAAGCCACAAACATATTAAAATTTAACTCTATCTAATGAAAAATGAAGAATCGAAAACAATACTTCAAAACCCTTCCTTCGTTACGGCACTGTGGTCGGGTGCCCCCCATTTTCATTTTGAAACAACACATAAATATATCCCAAAGATGAATTCACATCGTCGCCACATCACCTCCTAATAGAAGTCTGCCACATGTCATGAAATACAATCTGCTCAATAATATTGTGCCGCGTGTCATAATATGATGAAACAGTGTAAAGTATCAGCGAATCTCCACTTTCCATAGTATATGAAACCACCAAGGAAATGAATTAATTTCATTTAAAAAGCATGATATTTTCTTGCATGTGTTGGGCCCACCTTAACTGTATTTACACAAATGACGTCATTTGGTCTCAAACATTCATTCAGATTCTTTATATATATATATATATATATAGAAGAGAACTTATAAGGACAAGATATGTTAATCTTTCCTTTTTCTTCATTTGCACTTCATTTGCACTGGTCATGGAGGTGATATTCTTCCATTCTTATGCTAACAATAATAAAGTCACTCTTGACCAATCTTAGGTGGCATTAGTGTGTGACGTCGACTCGCTTCACCATGCATTAATTGAAGAGAAAATTAAAACTTGTCTGCCCATTGTGACCTCGGTGTGAAATAATTATATGCTGCTGATATATATGGAGATACCACCAACCAAATAATAAGTGCTGCTGATATATAAAGATACAGGCCAGCATAATAAGTGTGCTGATATATAAAATACCAGGCCAGCTAATAAGTGTGCTGATATATAGAAATACCAGGCCAACATATTTGATCATTGTGGTTGCTGATACATGGAAATACCAGGCCAACCCCATTTCATCATTGTGGTTGCTGATACATGGAAATACCAGGCCAACCACGTTTCATCATTGTGATTGCTGATATATGGAAATACCAGCCAACCACATTTCATCATTGTGGTTGCTGATATATGGAAATACCAGGCCAACCACATTTTGCAATTTTCGTCGCAAACACCATTAAGTCTCACATTTGTTGTTTATTCGCTGGATGATCGAATTCACTTGTACTTTCTACAAAAGCACTAATAGTATTAGCAACTAAAATATTGTATCCTAGCTAATAAAATATGGGTATAAAATGTAGCATTTACATGCTTATCAACACCCCCACACTTATATTTTGCTAGTCCTCGAGCAAAACAGAGATATTATGCAATAGATTTTTTTTTTTTAAAGAAAAATCCTAACAAAAGCGCCACTCCCCACACTTAAACATTACATTGTCCTCAATGTAATTGAGTCATCCAACGTAGAAATTAAGGTGGGAAATTCTAAAATACATATGCAAAAACTAAAGAACTAAAAATAAAAGATAGAGTGCAGGGAACAAATCTGATGGGTTGACTCCATGAAGCGAAATGTGTTTGTTTCCCGACTTGCCAGTAGCACGTTCTCAAACAATGTGGGGTTGGTACCCCAAGGTAAGCTGCGAATTATATATATAAATCCTGAAGAGTTGGGGATCAACCCAACTAATCTGATTAGTTGAAAACATGAACTACAGTAAGAAAGATTAGTACCCAGAGAGAAAAACTGAATCAATCTTATTTAAAGCATAATTCGAACCTTGAATATGAAGTAAATCAGGTTCAGATGATTACTAAAGATTGTCTAAAGAATTGAACATTATTGTACTCCCTAAATCTGGTTCTAAGTCAGCGGAAATAACTTCCACGACTGATATTTTTTCAAACACTCACTGAACAAGGCCTCAATGGAGAATAATATCACGACTCTTAGACCCATTATCATCTAAAACGGTTTCATTATGAATATCATCAAGACGAAAAAATTCAAACTTAATGGCTTATGGGTCAAGGTAGGAGCATTCTCGACTGATGGAACTAGTCGAGAATCAGAAAAACTAGAGGTTCTAGTTTGGGCTTCCATTTATTAGTGTCTAGCAGCGGTGTGGAGTCTATCAAAGCATTGACTTCACAAATAACACTATCATCATCAAAATCATACCCAAAATGAGCTAAGCAAACCTCTAATGGATCTTCCAAGTCGCTCTTGCAAAAGCTTTGCGAGTGCATACTTTCTTTTCGCCCACTGGTTTCAATTGCAGCACTTCAATCACTAAGGTACCTAAAAAAATAATCAAACAAACTGCGTAAAAAGAAACTAAAGAAAATATAAAAGAAAAAGAAAAAAAATTATATACAAACTAAAACTAAAATAAAAATAACTATATACAATGATATCAACTAGAGAGTATTTTGCAACCACTCCCGGCAGCGGCGCCAAAAACTTGGTAGGTCGGAAACCTACAATAAATACTGCAAGTGCACAACGTCTAACTAGTAGACAATGACAAGTACAGGTCGTTCCCACGAAGTGTGAAATACTCTACCAACTTACCAAAATTAAGTAATCAACAAGATAATGTTTTAAGGATTTTTAGAAATTCGGAACAAAATGAAATGATAAATAATTTAAAGATAAACAAAATGAGTGTGGGTTATTAGGGTTTTCGGTTTCCACCAATTAATTATGCAAATTCTACTATTCGTTAAAAATAAATTCCATGCATTTTCAAATATTGTTTCTCCGCTATAGTTTTCTTCGCTTCATGGATAGCGATTCTAAAGCATTACCTATCAATCCTAAATATCACGTCAAGGGATTTAACCAAAGCACGCCATATCAATTGAAAAGCATAAATAATCAATGAAATCACATGAACAATAAATACCAAGCTATATGAAGAAAAACTACTAGTCATTCAAATCATTATTGAGCATATAAATATAGTTTACACAATTTATTGGTTTCTACTAAACCCTAACATAACACTAGCTAGAAATGGCTTTCTCAAAAGCCATAAACATATTAAAATTAACTCTAGCTAATGAAAAATGAAGAATCGAAAACAAACTTCAAAACCCTTCCTTTGTTGCGGCACTGTGGTCGGGTGCCCCCCATTTTCATTTTGAAACAACACATAAATATATCCCAGATGAATTCACTCGTCGCCACATCACCTCCCAATAGAAGTCTGCCACATGTCATGAAATACAATCCGCCCAATAATATTGTGCGCGTGTCATAATATGATGAAACATTGTAAAGTATCAGCGAATCTCCACTTTCCATAGTATATGAAACCACCAAGGAAATGAATTAATTTCATTTAAAAAGCATGATATTTTCTTGCATGTGTTGGGCCCACCTTAACTGTATTTACACAAATGACGTCATTTGGTCTCAAACATTCATTCAGATTCTTTATATATATATATATAGGAAGAGAACTTACGTAAGGACAAGATATGATAATCTTTCCTTTTTCTTCATTTGCACTTCATTTGCACTTGGTCATGGAGGTGATATTCTTCCATTCTTATGCTAACAATAATAAAGTCACTCTTGACCAATCTTAGGTGGCATTAGTGTGCTGACGTCGACTCGCTTCACCATGCATTAATTGAAGAGAAAATTAAAACTTGTCTGCCCATTGTGACCTCGGTTGTGAAATAATTATATGCTGCTGATATATATGGAGATACCAGACCAACATAATAAGTGCTGCTGATATATAAAGATGTCAGGCCAGCATAATAAGTGTTGCTGATATATAAAAATACCAGGCCAGCTTAATAAGTGTTGCTGATATATAGAAATACTAGGCCAACATATTTGATCATTGTGGTTGCTGATACATGGAAATACCAGGCCAACCCCATTTCATCATTGTGGTTGCTGATACACGGAAATACCAGGTCCACCACGTTTCATCATTGTGATTGCTGATATATGGAAATACCATGCCAACCACATTTCATTATTTTGGTTGCTGATATATGGAAATACCAGGCCAACCACATTTTGCAATTTTCGTCGCAAACACCATTAAGTCTCACATTTTGTTGTTTATTCGCTGGATGATCGAATTCACTAGTACTTTCTACAAAAAGCACTAAAATAGTATTAGCAACTAAAATATTGTATCCTAGCTAATACAAATATGGGTATAAAATGTAGCATTTACATGTTATCAACACCCCCACACTTATATTTTGCTACTCCTCGAGCAAAACAGAGATATTATGCAATAGATTTTTTTTTTTAAAGAAAAATCCTAACAAAAGCGCCACTCCCCCACACTTAAACATTACATTGTCCTCAATGTAATTGAGTCATCCAACGTAGAAATTAAGGTGGGAAATTCTAAAATACATATGCAAAAACTAAAGAACTAAAAATAAAAGATAGAATGCAGGGAACAAATCTGATGGGTTGGCTACCATGAAGCGAAATGTGTTTGTTTCCCGACTTTCCAGTAGCACGTTCTCAAACAATGTGGGGTTGGTACCCCAAGGTAAGCTGCGAATTATATATATAAATCCTGAAGAGTTGGGGATCAACCCAACTAATCTCATTAGTTGCAAACATGAACTTACAGTAAGAAAGATTAGTACCCAGAGAGAAAAAACTGAAATCAATCTTATTTAAAGCATAATTCGAACCTTGAATATGAAGTAAATCAGGTTGGCAGATGATTACTAAAGATTTTCTAAAGAATTGAATATTTATTGTACTCCCTAAATCTGGTTCTAAGTCAGCGGAAATAACTTCCACGACTGATATTTTTTCAAACTCACTCACTGAAAAAGGCCTCAATGGAGAAATAATATCACGACTCTTAGACCCATTATCATCTAAAACGGTTTCATTATGAATATCATCAAGACGAAAAAATTCAAAACTTAATGGCTTATGGGTCAAGATATGAGCATTCTCGACTGATGGAACTAGTCGAGAATCAGAAAAACTAGAGGTTCTAGTTTGGGCTTCCATTTATTAGTGTCTAGCAGCGGTGTGGAGTCTATCAAAGCATTGACTTCACAAATAACACTATCATCATCAAAATCATACCCAAAATGAGCTAAGAAAACCTCTAATGGATCTTCCAAGTCGCTCTTGCAAAAGCTTTGCGAGAGCATACTTTCTTTTCTCCCACTACTGGTTTCAATTGCATCACTTCAATCACTAAGGTACTTAAAAAAAATCAAACAAACTGCGTAAAAAGAAACTAAAGAAAATCTAAAAGAAAATGAAAAATAAATTATGTACAAAAACTAAAACTAAAATAAAAATAAACTATATACAATGATAACAACTAGAGAGTATTTTGCAACCACTCCCCGGCAGCGGCGCCAAAAACTTGATAGGTTGGGAAACCTACAATAAATATAGTGCAAGTGCGCAGCGTCTAACTAGTAGACAATGGAAAGTACAGGTCATTCCCACGAAGAGTGTGAAATACTCTACCAATTAATACCACAAATTAAGTAATCAACAAGATAATGTTTTAAGGACTTTTAGAAATTCGGAACAAAATGAAATGATAAATAATTTAAAGATAAACAAAATGAGTGTGGGTTATTAGGGTTTTTGGTTTCCACCAATTAATTATGCAAATTCTACTATTCGTTAAAAATAAATTCCATGCATTTTCAAATATTGTTTCTCCGCTATAGTTTTCTTCGCTTCATGGATAGCGATTCTAAAGCATTACCTATCAATCCTAAAGAATATCACGTCAAGGGATTTAACCAAAGCACGCCATATCAATTGAAAAGCATAAATAATCAAAAAAATCACATGAACAATAAAATACCAATTATATGAAGAAAAACTACTAGTCATTCAAATCATTATTGAGCATATAAATATAGAGTTTACACAATTTATTGGTTTCTACCTAAACCCTAACATAACACTAGCTAGAAATGGCTTTCTCAAAATCCACAAACATATTAAAATTTAACTCTAGCTAATGAAAAATGAAGAATCGAAAACAAAACTTCAAAACCCTTCCTTCGTTACGGCACTGTGGTCGGGTACCCCCGATTTTCATTTTGAAACGACACATAAATATAGCCCACAGATGAATTCACGTCGACGCCACATCACCTCCAAATAGAAGTCTGCCACATGTCATGAAATACAATCTGCCCAATAATATTGTGCCGCGTGTCATAATATGACAAAACATTGTAAAGTATCAGCGAATCTCAAGATTCCATAGTATATGAAACCACCAAGGAAATGAATTAATTTCATATAAAAAGCATGATATTTTCTTGCATGTGCTGGGCCCACCTTATCTGTATTTGCACAAATGACGTCATTTGGTTTCAAACATTCCTTCAGATTCTTTATATATATATAGCAAGAGAACTTATGTAAGGACAAGATATATTAATATTTCCTTTTTCTTCATTTGCACGTGGTCATGGAGGTGATATTCTTCCATTCTTATGCTAACAATAATAAAGTCACTCTTGACGAATCTTAGGTGGCATTAGTGTGCTGACGTCGACTCGCTTCACCATGCATTAATTGAAGAGCAAATTAAAACTTGTCTGCCCATTGTGACCTCGGCTGTGAAATAATTCTATGCTGCTGATATATATGGAGATACCATGCCAACACAATAAGTGCTGCTGATACATAGAGATACCAGGCCAGCACAATAAGTGCTGCTGATACATAGAGATACCAGGCCAGCATAATAAGTGCTGCTGATATATGGAAATACCAGGCCAGCATAATAAGTCCTGCTGATATATAGAAATACCAGTCCAGCATAATAAGTGCTGCTGATATATAGAAATACCTGGCCAACATATTTGATCATTGTGGTTACTGATACATGGAAATACCAGGCCAACCCCATTTCATCATTGTGGTTGCTGATACATGGAAATACCAAGGCAACCACGTTTCATCATTGTGATTGATGATATATGGAAATACCAGGCCAACCACATTTCATCATTGTGGTTGCTGATATATGGAAAAACCAGGCCAACCACATTAAGCAATTTTCGTCGCAAACACCATTAAGTCTCACATTTTGTTGTTTATTCGTTGGATGATCGAATTCACTTGTATTTTCTACAAAAGCACTAAAATAGTATTAGCAACTAAAATATTGTATCCTAGCTAATATAAATATGGGTATAAAATGTAGAATTTATATGCTTATCAACACCCCCACACTTATATTTTGCTAGTCCTCGAGCAAAACAGAGATATTATGCTGGTTTAGATGAATGCTTAGGATCAGTTGGAGCTGTTGTTGTTGCTGGTGCTCGGACGCTGAGAATGTATGAACTGCAGCTGAACTGAAGCAATGATGATAATATTGATGTTTTGCGAAGGAACTGGTATTGGTAGAATGGTTTTCAGGGAATTACTTTGCAGGAAAAAGTGCAGCTGTAGTGCAGAGGTGGATTTGTGGCTCGAATGTTTTGAGGAGGTGAACTAGCTAAGTACGGGTAGTAGCAGAATGGTTGTGGCAGAGTAAATGAATGAATGCGGATACAGATGGTGAAGGTGATGATAAGACTACAAGAAGAAGCTACAGGAAGTGAAATTGCAGTTGCTTGAGAAATGCAACTGATTTGAAGGCATGTGTTGTTGTTTTGAGGTTGTACTGCGATGCAGTACTGAATGCAAGGAAGGAACTGAAGCGGTTAAAATGTTGCAATGTATAAGTTATTAGCAGATGGTGTTGCAGCTGTGAAAGGGCTAGGTCTGATGATGCCATGGGATTTGAAGTAGTTTTTTGGTACTGAGAGGCACTGATATACATGGAACGATTGAATGGTGATGATGAATTGGAGCCGAAGTTGTAACTGGTGCTGGAAATAATAGTGCACGTGAGCTGCATAACTATGAGTTGAATATGAGGAGTGAAGCGCCACCATGTATGCAACTGAGGGTGAAGTGAAATCAGTGCGTAAAACAAGTTCATCCTGCGCAAGACTGCAATTGTCCTAGGCCTAACTAATTCAGATCAAGACCAGTGAGCTGCCTACTCAGACCTGACTCACCCAGTTAGCCTCTGATGGGACCTTAGCAGATTTTCACATGGTTTTTTCTCACACATGGGCTTGGTGTACTTTTATCTATTGGACCTTTGAATACTTGACCTAAGAAGAGACATAAAAGGGAGGATTTCTACAACTTGGGATATCACGTATTATTACTAGGTGCTTTTGGAGATAGCCGCAACTAGGGTTTTCTTTCGTATTTATTTTTCATCTTCTTTATTTTAATTATTATTGATGATGAACTCCAAAAGTATGAGTATCTAAAATTATTTTTGATTGAGGGTGATTTCAAAGCCCGAAATCTGAACTCATGATTGATATGCAATGGCTCGTTTTCTCGCAAGTTTAGTTATTATTTGATTTCTACTATGCTAATAATGCTTATGGATTGTTCCTTAATTGTTTAATTTCGAAATTAAATAGTTATGTCACAATCTTATTGCTAGTTTAGATTTTCTTCGACCCGTAATTGTCTAGAGAATTTAACACGGGTAGCAATATGTGGGTATTGATGATGTGAATTTGTTAAATAACCATATGTAGAAATTGACATTAGTAGGTGATTCATGCTTTTGAGTTCATCACTAGGAGCAACCTTATCTCATAAAACATAAAGCATTTGTTTAAGTCACACCTAGTAAGCGTACCTCTAGGGAACTTGGAAAGTATAAACCGGTAGTCGAGCGCTTCCGTATCCGGTGAGCTTAGGAGATAATAACGGGATAGTTGAGCGTACTAATTATCCTAGGGTTAGTGACGAGATAATGCAAAGAACGTAGCTTTATATCAATTTGATTTATATTATGTGGCCGAGAATGAACCTTTAATCAATTCCATCTCATATTTGAATACAACTTTACAAGTTCCAGACAAAATCTTCTTTGCTAAGAGTAATTTCATAACAAATTTTACTTCATACCTCCCTTGGGACGATCCTGCTTTCATTATATTACTTGCTAGTGTAAAAGAAGTAGAAAATTATTATTTGCGAGTTGACACCTCGTCAAATCCCTTCTTATTTCCAGGCGCGTGGCTCCAGCTTGTTTAGCCAATGACATTCCGATGAGAAAGGCTTCATATTCTGATGAATTGTTGAAACAAGGGAAGTCTAGCTTGAAGGAGTGCGAGGAGACTTCACCGACCGGGAATACTAGAAACACACCTGCTCCCCCGGTACTGTTGTTAGGAGTGGCGGAGCCGTCGAAAAATAGTAGCCACGTTTCTTCCTTGATGAAAGAGATTTCCGGAAAATCTCCAGGAAGGTCCTCGTGTAGTTTTGTGGTATTCTCTCCAGGGAACGCTGCTAGAAAATACGCAACTGCTTTCCTTTTGATAGCTTTCGGGGAAGCGCATGTTATGTCAAATTCTGACATTTGGAGGATCCATTTGTCTGGCCTTCCTATCAGGGCCGGTTTTGAGAGGATAAACTTCACAAGATCGGAACTAGATATCAGTACCAGTTTGTTGGAAAGAAGGTAATGTCTGAATTTCTAGATGGAGTGAATCAGGGACAAGCACGCCTTTTCTGCTTTGGGATATCTCAGTTCGACATCTCTTAAAGTTCGACTGAAGTAGTATATGGTATGTTCAATTCCTTTGTCATCTTCTTGGGCGAGGAGAGCTCCGACGGCAGTGTCGCTAAAAGAAGTGTAGAGGCACAACTGTCTTCCTTGTACGTGAGACTTCATGATGGCTGGGGAAGATAATATTTGCTGAATCTTATAAAACGCCTCCTATTGTAGCGTGGTCCAGATAAAGCTCGCTCCTTTCTTCATCAAGGGGGTAAACGAAGCAAAAAGTTGAGCCTACCCCTGTATAAAGCGGAGAATGTAGTTTATTTTACCAATGAAACTCTGGAGTTTTTTCATAGTTCGCCACGGTGACATTGTGAGGATGGATTGGGTTTTGACCGGGTCGACTTTAATTCCCTCAACGGTTACCTGGAAACCTAGGAACTTGCCCGAAAAGACACCAAAAGCACACTTCAATGGATTCATCTTCAGTTTGTACTCGCGACACCTTCCAAACACCTGCCACAGAA
The DNA here is from genome assembly GCF_003573695.1 of Papaver somniferum. Classification (NCBI taxonomy): domain Eukaryota; kingdom Viridiplantae; phylum Streptophyta; class Magnoliopsida; order Ranunculales; family Papaveraceae; genus Papaver; species Papaver somniferum. The sequence goes on from NC_039363.1 coordinate 39,637,654, forward strand.
TCTCCGCATGGGCCGCACGAGTTTTTGATTTAACCACTATGTCATCTACATAATCTTCGACTTGCTTGTGCATCATGTCGTGAAAAATGGTAGTCATGGCGCGTTGGTAGGTGGCGCCAGCATTTTTCAAACCGAAGGGCATCACAGTATAGCAAAAGTTTCCGAGAGGAGTTCGAAAATCCGTCTTACTTGCGTCGTGTTCTTACATCTTTATTTGATTGTAGCCGTTGTATCCGTCCATGAAAGAGAACATACCATGTCAACTGGTGGCGTTTACCAGCATGTCAATGTTAGGAAGTGGAAAATCATCTTTGGGGCAACATTTTTTCAGATCCCTAAAATCGACACAACACCTGATTTGGCCGTTCTTCTTCTTTATCAGAACTACGTTGGCCAACCAGGTAGGATGGTGAATGGGTTTGATGAAACCAGCAGCCAGTAGCTTTTGAATCTCCATCTTGATTTGTTCTTCCACATCGTGCCTGAACTGTCTCGGGGTTTGTTTGACCGGTTCGGATCCGAGCCTTACGTGCATATGGTGAGTGACCAGCTTTTCGTCCATGCGAATACGTCTTGATATTCTTTGAGAAGGTATGCCATCTTTGGGCGTTCGTCTGTGCACAAAGTCGAGCTGATTGAGACGGGTCACGGAGATTTCTCATTCCCGATATTGACAACCTCAAGTTCGTCCATGGTAGAGTTGGTTCCGTCCTACAGCTGTCATGGTGGATCTTGTACTTCCTCTTACGGCTCGTTACTGTGTTTCTATTCTGCTGGGTGGAGAGACTGTGTGGTAGTCTCCCCTGTTAATTGCTAACAACAACGCTGATATACGGATTTTCCTTTTTCATCATGACTTATGATAAAAGCCCGTTCTCGCTTGGTACGAGAGCGATCCAAACTATGGTTTGGCCGGTGGAGGCTGGCGTGCTTCTCTTCCGAAGAGGTGGTATGAGACCGGGTTTCTCTGTGAAACGATGCAAGACCGTCGCTTTCTTCGCTTGACGCCCACTTTGGCAGTGGAGTGTGGTGAGTTTTGTTGGCTGCGCCCCGCGGGCCCTTCTTTGGCTCAAATATCTCCATGCCACAGATCGGCGCATAGGGAGATAACGATGCAGAGATGCGGATGACTTCTCCGTTTAGCATGGTTTTCAGACACCGGTGATATATTGAAGGAATGATTATGTTGTCGTGGAGCCATGGCCTTCCCAATATCATATGGTAATATGGATCCTTTTCGATTACTTCGAACCTCACCTTTGACTGGACCGGTCCTACTAACAGATTCATGTTGATGTATCCATACGTGCTGGTTTGGTTGCCTTCGAAATCGGTCATCGTAGTGGGTTGTCGCACGACTTTTCTTGGCCGCACCTGGGCTGTTCTGAGCGTTCTAAGGGTAACGACATTGGAGGACGCTCCTGTATCGATAAGGGCCCTTTTGAATTCCACATCCTTGATACGAGTTGTGACGTGTAGGGCCCGGTTATGTCCTTCTTTTTCCATCATGACGTCGTCGGTAAACGTGATATTGTTGATGGACATCTGCGGCATTCTTGACGTTTCCAAACGCGAAGGAACCAGGGATGCGTTTAACACTATTCGATTGATGGCAATGAAAGTCTCCATCCGTTGATCCTATGTAGGAGTTCACATAAACTTTTCACCAATGAGGCCGCCCTGGACTACTGGTTTCTGATAGGTAGTGAAACTGTTGACTTGGGAATGATCGTCTAGGACGTCAGTCCCCAGTCCTGGAGTTTCTGGGACAGGTGGGTCACTCAACTCCGATGTTAAGCTGATAAGGAATTAGAGTATGCTGTTAGTCGCCTCTTTCATCAGATCCATATTCCTGGTGTGGATCTCCGAAACCCGTGCCAAATCATCCAGCTTTGGAACATCTTCGACGATTGCGTTGGGAGGGGAAACATTGCCATTCTCCTAAGTGTAACTTGGGGGCACGGATTCATTCCCAAAACCAACCATCTTCCTGAGTTGGAGTTAAAAAGCGCAATCTGAAATTGGTATTGCAACCGAGAGATTAATCTCCCACTGTGGTCGCCAATTATTTGAGGGTGAAAACGGTTTCTGCTGATTTCGGTAATTTCGTGTGTGTGGGTGAGAAACGAGTCTAAATCCTAAACAATGTACTGCAAGGGAGTACTTTGATTCGAGAGATCAATATGTACAAATCCGTCCTAAACCAAGAAATGGTCGTTCCAGACTTACTTCGGTCACAAAGTGAAGGAGAAGGGTTAGTATAGGGAGGGAAGCGAAGAGAGTGTTGAGACCAGAATAGTTGATTCGGGAAGAGTAGTTGTTTGACGACTTGTATGAGAAAGTGGAAAGCTATCAAGTGATTTCCGAGTGTTGTATTCTCCTGACCCCCAAAACTTGTCTTTGGTGGAAATAAGTGAGACCTATTTATACAAGTCGCAACGAAACGTACCCTGGTCTCGTAAGAAGTGGAAGCGGTTGAGTAAATGGAAGAAAATGGTAACAGGTAACGCATGTAATTGATGTTTCCATAATGAAGGAAACGTTTCACCATTACTTCTTGTATTTACTAACCGCCTCACCCTTATGACACTTTCCTGTAACGGGCGTAGTGTACGCCGCACGCTGTAAACCGCCAGACCAATACCCTGATGAGCATCCCCAAGTTTATGACATGTTTTGGTGTCTTGAGTGTTTTCATGGGAAACGTGAAGCATGTTGCTAGGTGTGGCGCGGCCAAAGGATTTGGCGTTTGTAGCCAAGTTGGTGTCGTGACCAAAGAATAGGCATCGTATCCAGGTTGGTGTCGTGACCAGAGAGTTAGCATCGCAGCCAAGTTGGTGTCGTGACCAAGAGTTAGCATCGTGGCCAAGACATTTCCACGAGTCGTTTGGTGGCAGATTTGTACGGATGAGATCTGCATCTCAGGAGGAAGGGTAGCCGTAGATTGTTGCAACCATTCGTTTGGAAACCAGCGGCACGGTTGCAGCGCTTGCATGCTCTTGGCATGCCAAATTAGGGTTTTGGCGTCGTGGACAAGAATTGGCGCCGTGCCAAGAGATTGCCATAAATCGTTTGGTGGCAAGTTTGTATGGCTGAGATTCGTATCTCAGGAGGAAGGGCGGCCGTTGATTGTTGCTACCCTTCTTTTGGCAGCCAGTGACAGGTGGTAGGGCCGACATGGCTTTGGCATGTTTTAGGCGCAGCCAATATTAGGGTTTTGGGATAAACCGTTATGTTTGGCCTTGGCCCGGAAGTTGCCATGCGTTAGGTGGCGAACTTGTACGACGGATATATGCATCTGAGATGGAAGGGTATCCATTGATTGTTGCAACCCTTCGTTTGGAAGCCAGCGGCATGGTGGTAGGGTCGCATGGCTTTACCATGTTTTAGGCACGACCAAAATTAGGGTTTGGGCATAAACCATGATGTTTGGCCTTGGGCCGGAAGTTGCCATGCGTTAGGTGGCGAACTTGTACGGTTGATTTCTGCATCTCAGATGGAAGGGTAGCCGTTGATTGTTGCAACTCTTCGTTTGGCAGCCAGCGGCATGGTAGTAGGGCCGCATGGATTTGGCATGTTTTAGGCGCAGCCAAAATTAGGGTTTTGGCATAAACCGTGATGTTTGGCCTTGGGCCGGAAGTTGCCATGCGTTAGGTGGCGAACTTGTACAGCGGAGATCTGCATCTCAGATGGAAGGGTAGCCGTTGATTGTTGCAACCCTTCATTTGGCAGCCAGCGGCATGGTAGTAGGGCCGCATTGCTCTGGCATGTTTTAGGCGCGACCAAAATTAGGATTTTGGCATAAACCGTGATGTTTGTCCTTGGGCCGGAAGTTTCCATGCATTAGGTGGCGAACTTGTGCGGATTAGATCTGCATCTCATATGGAAGGGTGGCCGTTGATTGTTGTAACCCTTCGTTTGGCAGCCAGCGGCATGGTGGTAGGGCCGCATGGCTTTGGCATGTTTTAGGCGAGACCAAAATTAGGGTTTTGGCATAAACCGTGATGTTTGGCCTTGGGACGGAAGTTGCCATACGTTGGATGGCAAACTTGTACGGCTGAAACCTGCATCTCAGATGGAAGGGTAGCCGTTGATTGTTGCAACCCTTCGTTTGGCAGCCGGCGGCATGGTAGTAGGGCCATATGGCTTTGGCATGTTTTAGGCGCGGCCAAAATTAGGGTTTTGGAAAAAACTGTTTTGTTTGGCCTTTGGCCGGAAGTTGCCATGCGTTAGGTGGCGAACTTGTAAGGCTGAGATCTGCATCTCAGATGGAAGGGTAGTCGTTGATTGTTGCAACCATTCGTTTGGCAGCCAGCGGTATAGAGGCATGGCCGGCATGGCTTTGGTGCGGAGGTGTGGCTGGCATGGCATGCCATTGGAACGATGGTGCGGCTGGCATGGTTGGCATGCCCTTGGCGCAGAGATGTGGCTGGTATGGCATGCCATTGGCACGATGGTGCGGCTGGCATGGTTGGCATGTCTTTGGCGCGGAGATGTGGCTGGCATGGTATTCCGTTGGCATGGTAGTGCGATTGGCATGGTTGGCATGCCTTGGCGCGGATATGTGGCTGGCATGGTATTCCCTTGGCACGGTGGTGCGGTTGGCATGCCTTGGCGCGGAGATGTGGCTGGGATGGTATGCCATTGGCACGGTGGTGCGGCTGGCATGGTTGGCATGCCTTTGGCGCGGAGATGTGGCTGGCATGGTTGGCATGCCCTTGGCGCAAAGATGTGGCTGGCATGGCATGCCATTGGAACGGTGGTGCGGCTGGCATGTCTTTGGAGCGGAGATGTGGCTGGCATGGCATGCTATTGGCACGGTGGTGCGGCTGGCATGGTTGGCATGCCTTTGGCGCGAAAATGTGGCTGGCATGGCATGCCATTGGCACGGTGGTGCGGCTGGCATGGTTGGCATGCCTTTGGCGCGGTGATGTGGCTGGCATGGTTGGCATTCCTTGGCGCGAAGATGTGGCTGGCATGGTATGCCATTGGCACGGTGGTGCGGCTGGCATGGTTGGCATGCCTTGGCATGGAGATGTTGCCAGTCAGTATTTGAGGGTTCTGCCGTGGAATATAGCGTGTATATATATATAAAAGGTACCCCAGTAATTTTTATGTAGGCATGTTGAATGATTCAATAAATGCGTTAGTGGTCGTAGTGACGTCATGTCAGATGTAAAGTTTTACGATTTTAACCTTAAGCTAAAAACCACCATCAACAACTGAGAAACCTGAGGTGATTCCGTGAAACTTCATCAACGGGACTTCTCTACATTACAATCCCCTGCACGACTGAGGAACTTCTTCTCTTCACTAATCACATAAAATCATGGTTCTAGCCTTTCCGGTCTCTTGAGAAACTTCGAACCGGCATCAACAAGGATATCTGGAGGAACTCCATCCATGGTCTCGGCATCAACATGAATTATGGAGAAAATTCAATCGTGATCTCAGCATCAACAACGGTTTCATGAGCAACATCCTCGATTCATCAATTCCTCTGAAGTATTGCTCGATGAAGCGGACTTCTCCAAGCAATAATGATTCATATCAAGGTTGTAGACATGAAATAATTCACATGAAAGTCTTTCCGAATCTTGCACGACGGGCGGGAACAATCCCAAGTCTTCTACAAGATGTTCTCAGCACCTCTACAAATGAGATACAACACACTTCAGGCCATGGGTTTACAAAAACGTACCAATGGGTGAGGAATGAGACAATGCTTCCTCAACGAAAGATGTTTTCTATGTATCTACTATAACATACCAAAAGGGAACGTCAATTGGACATACGAGCAGAAAGATATGGCTTCCACATTCAGGTTTTTGGAATCTGAAAATTTGCACGGGATTACAAGTTATGAATGTGCATGCATCATTGACTGACCTCTATGACTCCAAATTGAGTGATTATTTTCTCATGTGATAACCCAGTCTCTTAGCTTCAGAAGTTGGGGTCAATCATCGAATTCCGACATCGTATGAGGTTCCTACATCTTTCAGAGCATACAACATGCAAGCATCAATTCTTAGACGGGATTCATAACTTCCACAGTCGATCAGTGTCCACCAGGTCTTTCCACTAAGTATTTCATCAAGGTACCTCCAACTTCGACCAGCTAGGTCTTTACATCAATTTTTCTACCTGGGTCCACTATCCAAGTCTTGCCAGAAGAAGAGAAAACGAAAAGGAGAGATTTAACAAAATACTGGGGACTGACGGTCCACTGATCATGACGATAAGTTTCACAGTCCAAGACCCGTGGCACCAGACTCTCATGTGCCAATCATTCATCATAAAAGGAATGCTACCACCGGGACATGCAACCACGGTCATTACATCACCCCCTCTTGAGAGCAACCTCAGTTATGGTCTCGTGACCAGGGTTTCAGAAGTGATGTTTCTACGGCTGACAGAAGCAAGATGGCACTGCAAGCACCATGCTCATGTATAAATCAAGGGGTACTGATCTCAAATGAATCAATAATATTAAAATCCTTCACCAACCATTCAACACACAATCGAATGGTCTAAAGACACAACAGGAGTGTTTTACAAAAGCTCGTCTGAGATGATTTTTACACTGTCCCGCACAAAGCAGCGAGCTGGAAGAAATTGGTGAAGAATCTATGGGTAGTCCATATACCATTCTCTTCGTATGGATGTCTTCTACAACATATACAAAATTCACATTATTTTGAGAAACGAACAAAAAGATGCGGCCAAAACTTTAGACTACATGACAGCTGAAAATTTTCTGAAAACCTCCTGGAAGTTTATTGTTTCATAGATTTCGGCCCTTTAATATGCTCAAACTCCGAACAACTTCTATGTTAAAGATTGGAAATTTTCCGAGGATGAAGAAACATGGGTAGATCACGAAAATACGACATCAGACGAAGATTCTACAGCATTTTCAATGAAGACCTGAAATCTGAATTTTGTGATGATGAATTATGACGAAATTCTTCATTCATCTACATCTGAATCAGAATCTACGCCTTCCACGCGATATCAGACTTCATCTTCAGCCGCTAGTCTCATTTGCTAAAGCCGGAGGCGTTTGCTGATAAGCTGCAAGCCTTTCATCTTCAGCTTTCCTTTTCAGTAATAACTCATCTCGTCCCTGCTTCTCTTCTGCATCCGCTTAAGCTAAGAAAGCGTTGATTCCACCATGGACGACTCCCAGATGATGGTCGAGATACATATAATGTATCAGCTTTCCATCGTCTCTGAAAGGTTGGTTCACCTCGGCATGAACATCTGCAGAAATCTTCATCTTTGACTTGATATTTCTGGAGTGTTCCCCGGAAGAACCAGGAGGGTGGTTATAACTGGAAGTCACAATTATCTGAGGCGAAAGGCATGGAGTCATGGATATACCAATAACAAACACGCAACAAAAATTGTAACCATCCAACTCTTACCTATTTACAATTTTACTAGCTGTAGTGATCATAATCTCGAGAATTTGTTGGCTCCTTCGATCCTGCAAAGACGAACAAAATTCGTTATTCAAAACCATAACATGATTTTCATAAAACTGTGAACAATTCACGAAACTTCCATAATTGAACAATTCACATAATTTTCACCGTGTGAGCGACTCCCACCGAGTGAACACTCATTGGTTTTGTGCATACACTATCAGATCACAAAATCCATACAAACAATATTTTATCAAAAATTATTTACTTCTAGCAATTGCTGAAAATCAAAATTTGATTTCATATAAATTTTCATTGTGTGAAAATTCACTGGTTATTCAAAAATTGGACAGACGTCCATTCTACAATTGTGAAAACTCACATACAGACATTTTTTCACCGTGAATAATTGTCTACTTTTAACAATTGTTCAAAATCAAAACATTGATTTTACAAAAATATATATTATAACGTGAAACTCATGTAACTTTGAAAATATATGTATATATTTTTGCTCCCTCTCGCGAGCATCCGTCTTTAAAACGAGAAGTGCATTTTCAAAAATTTATGAAAGCTCACATATCGAAAATAAATTTTTCCATGAAAGCTCATAGACAAAAGTTTTTATTGCTAACAGACGCAAGTCTATTAAAAAAAAAAAACTTCTTTCCCGTACGAGCATCCACCTTTGAAAAGAGAGTTTATTCTCTTTTGTGAAATCTCACATATTTAAAAAATAAAATTTTGGCTTTCGTGAAAGCGCATAGACAAAATTTTTATCACTATATTTTGTTCGTTTCTTAACTAACGAACGAACGAACGTCTGTTCCTAAAAAAGATTTCCTTTTGGGCTCGGGCCCGCAAACATTAAATCGAACAAAACAGGATGCCCGATCGTCCAAATCAGCAGTGCCTCATCTCTCCGTGCTCACGGGATGACACTCTATCATACTATCAGGGTCCTCACCCGAACATTTGCTCGTACATGGCACCATTGGAGCAAATCGAGGATTCTGAAAATACCTTTGTACAACTAAGTTCAACCACTGATCTCGTCGACTGAAAATCACCATTTAATGCTTACCGCGGAACATGAATGTCCCTCACTAAGCAGGGGACTTAATGTTGATGGTGGATTTTCAATAAAGGTAAAAATCGTAAAATCATGAACTGCATGTTTCTGACGCGGCTTTCAGGCATGTGACGATTCATATTTTACGAGCCATGATGAATATGTTTCTCGAAAGGCCTCCACTAGCTGAGCGTTCGATGCCTCGCATTTCATCATGACCTCTATGTAGAACAAAGTAATTGGGCGGTTCTACGTAAGATTGAGAGCAACAACACCTTCAGGAAGTCGGTGACTCGTTTTTCCCTGACTACATAGAGAGACCCACCTCTACATAGAAGAACGATTGGGAGGTTCTCTATAAGATTGAGAGCAACAACGCCTTCAGGACGTCGGTGACACTCACTGTTCCCTGACTATGTAGAGAGACCGTGTATAGATCCAGGCGGTTCTCTGTAATATTGAGAGCAACAACGCCTTCAGGACTTCGGCAACACTCGCTGTTTCCTCACTATGCACCTTTCAGAATGGGTATGACGCTTTAACTGGCTAATATCCCTTCTGTGATAGATTAATTCTACAGTGACATTCACCACTGAATTCCTAGAAGATAATCCAATTTCATGATCTAATCCACGACTTATCTCATGGGATGGTAATAACTACTTTCATTACTCCGATTCTATGGTCGAATCCACGATCCCATGGAATGGTAATACCCGTTTTTATTATTCCGAATTCATGGTCGAATCCACGGATGATCCTATGGATTAATAATAAAAAACTACTCACTTTTATTACTCGGTTTCATGAATCATTCTCCACTGAATTTCATAAATTAGTAATAAATACTCAACAATCGGGCATCTGGACCATCACTGAGTAAGCCCCAAGAAAATGGTGCAAGTGTACTCGACAATGATGCACGACCGAGCACCCAAATGCACGAACGAGCATTCAAAAATATGGACAAACGAGGAATCTTACACAAAACAGAAGAGAGAATGTAGTAATATTAAAATAATAAAGAGGCGCTCATGGGCTGGGCCCACCGGCTGGCCGGCCGTGCCCTAGCCGTGGCCGGTCCCATGCCTCTTCCATTATTTTTTCCTTATTTTGTTATTTTCATGAACTCATGAAAACTCCTTCATTCTGGCAACTTTCCTTGTTTGAGAAAAACTCACGGTTTCTCCATATTTTCACGATTTCATGAGAAATAATAATATAAAATAGGGAAAGGTGTCGCGGGACTGGGCAACCTAGCCGGCCATCCATGCGCTGGCCGTGGCCGGTTCCACACCTTGCAATCCCTTGTCTAATTATTTCCCTAATCTCATGAAACTCCTCTGTTTCAATAAAACTCATGGTTTCTCCATAATTTCACGGTTTTATGAGAAATAATAACATAAAATAGGGAAAGGTGTTGCGGGACCGGGCTACCTGGACGACCGACCATGTCCTATCAGTGGCCGGACCCACACCTTACAATCCCTAATCTTTCATAATTATTATTTCTCTCATCTCATGAAACTCCTCTGTTTCAACAAAAATCATGGTTTCTTCATTCTTTCTCAAATATTGCTCAAACCATGAAAAAGCCAAAAAATCAAATGGTCACATGACCGACCAGGCTATTCACAAAAAATATTAAAATATCACTATTTTAATATTCTCAAAAATTGATGAAACGAGCAAAATTCTACTTTGCTCATTTGAGCAAAATCAAGAATTTCAGTCAAAGATCAAACTCTTCTAAAATTCAACATATTGCTCAAACGCACACCAGAAAATACTGAAACTCTCAGGACTGAGACACGGACATTATGGTGACACGGGCATGCTTCCTTGACCGACCAGGGTCGGTCCTAAGGCTTGCACAAAGCCGGTCCCATACATCTTAACAATTTTGACCTAATTTGCTCAATTGCTCATATTGGGCCCAAAATCCTTTCAATCAACTTGGAGTTTTCTCAAACGACCATCAGCTGGTCCCACGACCACCAAGGGCCGGTTTCATTCCCTCTTGGTCAGTCCCTCACTTTTTCATAATTAGGTTTATCACCTAATGCTCAATCGAGCACTATTTCAATAAATGATGAAACCGACATTTAATCATCATTCTTTCATCAACCAGTCAACTAAGGACTCGAGCACTCAGGTACCACATGGTCGTCCATTATTCCATGTGGTCGGTCTCTCCCTCACTCATGACCTATTTTTCGGCAATTCATCAATTGACGAACAATTGATCGAAAATTAGGGTTTCGAACAAACGCTCCACAAATCATCATCCTGAGCAAGTTCAAACAACAATCAACATCTGGATTAATTATATAATATTCGGTATTCTACCAATATTTTAATTAATATTTTATTGGGTCACGCCACCAATAAATAATTCGTCGAATCGAGCAATACTTGCTCAGTTGCTCGAATATTTACCCAACTATCAATATTCAGTGATTTATCAGTAATTCGTGTATTGATCAATTGCTCGAATATTGACCCAACTATCAATATTCAGTAATTTCTAGGAAAATTTACAATCTTTGCTAATACACGCAATGTCAACATCATTCAAAAAACTATACGTCTCAACGGACATGTTCGATCCATGAACCACTGAGAATTTGTCATTCATGCTCAATTCAACAAAACCTAGACTCATTGTCTAATCAGTCAACAACTGCCTAACTAAATACATGTCTGTCATGTAGACTCCACGATTCGTGAGAAATCAATCACGTCACATGGGGGATATCAATTATGGTTTTGGTCTAGCGGCCTACGGCACGTGGATTCATCCACGATGAGAAATGTGAGTAAGTCGTGCAACGTTTGAAGTAGTTAGCAAAGTAGTGGGTGGACGGTTAACCAATTCTGCGCATGACCTGGTACTGGTTTCACCACGATCTTCCACTTTCCCACTCTTTCACTCATGAAACCGTCACACTTACTGGATCAATGTGTTCGCTATTCTGAAAATATAAATAAGTCTCTGGATCCACGATTGAACAACAACAATGTTTCGAGCAATCACTCTCAGAAATTCCATCAATCGACCAGAAATTATTCGAACTCAAAAGTTCATCAATTTTGCAGAAACCTTCAACACATCCACAATCCTTGATCATCATTGATCCCACACAATTCTCAGCTTCCCTCCTACAGATCAGCCCATCTCCCTCTTTGTGACCGAATTGACTTTGGAACGGCCATTGACTTGGTTTAGGCCGGAGTCCTGCAGATTGATCTCTCGAATCTAAGCACTCCCTTTGCAATGTATCTGTGTGAGGTTCAGCAGTTTGCTCCGTCGAGGAGTCTTGTCCGCACGCTCGATTCTTCACTTTCCTAAAAAACCAGTAACCGTTTTTCCCCATCCACAAGTGTACGTTGAGTGTTGTGATAAACATAAGGCAATTCAACATAACAGTGTACGTCGAGTGTTTTATGGAAATGCAAATCATGTTCAAAGTATGTGTTGGATATTCAAGAGGAAGAACAAAAGAATTGCCAAACTTCAGGAGAATATGCAGAGGATGAATCTGGCGTTGGATGATCAACAAGGTTTTCGTAAAAAATCCAAAAATTCCAGATTCAGACGAGGTAAGAAATCTGTTTATACAACAAACCTTAATAAGCCGCTAGCTGCTAAAAGATGTGAGCACTCAGCTCACTCCGTCACTGTCTAATACCAGTGACGTCCGTATCCTCATCTTTAGCTTGAGAAAATGAGGATTGCATCAAAAGTGGCTTAAATCCTTGTATTTGTGTATTATTTTCTTATTTTTGTTAAGAAAATATTCTCCTAATAATTTTGATAATGTATAATAAACCATGAAAGACTTTTTCAAAGTTCTTCTAGGGTTTTGATGGCCATAAGTCTATTTATAATCATTTGTGATCAAGTCCTTCATCTCTTTTCCCCTTGAAAGAATCAGTTTCATGGCTCATGTAACTAGAGGTACCCAAAAAAGGGATGCAGTTGAAGCAGTTAATGTGTATCTGTATGAAGGAATCACTTCCTCAAGGAAGAAGAAAGAGAGATCTACAAATGATGGATAAGGTTCTTCCTCTAACTGCCTCTTGTCAGTTTGTCACTTTGATAAAGACTTTAGAGGTATGGTGAAAGACTTCATCAGCAAAAGAAATGATTTAAAATATCAAATTGTTTCGTCTTTGGAAAAAATGACTCACTATGAGCAAATGTTGTCTCTAACAAATAACACCTTGCGTGAGCTAAAAAGAGAACTCAGTGAGTTGACTGATATTTTTGAAGATTTAGAGGAACGATCAATGGGTTTCTCAATAATGAGAAGGAATTCTCGGTAGATGATCTGAGAAAGCTCTACAATGTCTAGTAAATCTTCTTATGAGAATTTTATTCTTGTGATTTTAAGAAGAATAACTAGAGTTTGGAATAGCCATTATTGTGATTACACATAGCTATGTCCAATGTTTTTCATCTTCAATGTTTTTAGATTTATTTATTTAAATTCTAAAGTTTGTTTAGAAGATGATTTGGCAGTATTAATATTTATGGTTTTATATATTGCAATTTGTTATGGGATATGTGTGTTTTCTTCCGTGAACTATGATTGTCCCATACGAGGTCAAAAGTTAAGTCTTTCATATGTCGATATGCAAGTATTGATGAAAGATTGAATGAACTTTTGACAAACAAAAATTAAGCCTTTCATGTCATTATGCAAATATTGATGGAAGAAAGGATGAACTTTTTTTTACAAAGATTAAGTCTATTATATGTCATTTTGCAAGTAGTGATGAAAGATAGAATGAATCTTTGTTTATTCCGCAGTATTGATCTTCCCAAATCCATATTTTTTATGTATATACTGTGTGGCTCCGTAAGTTCTCTTATGTTGAGCATTTCCAATTGAATTAATCAGGGGTTCTCTTGTGGTTAATTTAGTTAAGATTTTTGGATACAAATTCATATTCTTATGTGATTTGTTGTTGTACAAAGAAATCCTTCTTTTTTTGTGAAAATAAGGTCGCTCTTGTTGTTCTTTCGGGAATGACATATTATGGGGGAGTGTTCTTAATTGAACTTGTGCTTAATTGCCAAATCTTTATGGGGAGTGCGGCTGTGGAATATTATAGGGGTTATCTTGTATCTTTATAAACTCCTCGATGAATGCATTTTGTTTCGGCTATATGATTGCATCTAAAAAGTTGATATGTGCTTTCTTTTGGTCATGAAGTGTCTCTATGGAAATTTCATTAGGTCCCACTAGTTTTCGTACCTTTACCAATTTTATTGACAAAAAGGGGGAGAATTAATGTGTAGTTAACACTAAAAATACATACGGTTTTCGAATCATTGTGTAAGGGGGAGTGGTTTTCATGTGACATGAAGTATTGACTAAGGGGGAGTGATACATATCACCATAGTATTGTTGTCGAAGTTGTGATATAATTGAACTTTTATGCTGTGTAATTATACTATGACACCGAATAACAATGATTGAGAGCTTTTGTTTTCTCATTGTTATGGCTACGGATCTTCAACGATGATGATGCTGCATTGAATATCTTCGGAATCATTGGAGTACTTGGAAGTGACGAAAGTTTCGAGTAATTTTGAAGAACCAAGGATATCATGCATGTGGAAGAGAAGCTGTAAAGTTTATTTATTTTGTATTCCATATGTATTGATAGTTTTGTCACTAAAATTGACAAAAGGGGGAACTGTTAGAGCACTGCTCGGTCGAACTCGCAAGTGTTGCTATCTCAGGCTTGTTTTTCAAGTTTAGTTGCCAAAACTATAATTATTTATCTCTAGTATACTTATAGCTAAGTCTCATACTAGGATAGAAAGTGTAGTTGAGCTCTAGACTCCACGACATTCATCATGCAAAGACGAAGAACTACTCAAGGAACTGGTGGATCTTCATCGACTAAAAGGTATGTGGGGACTGGAATTTATCTATCACTCAAAAGCCTATCTACTCTATCTCCTATCTTGAGACAAAAGTCGTATTGCTATATAGACTTCGATTATACACAATTTCTATTTCGAGCCGAGTTTATCTCGCTTATATATTTCTCGAAATGTGTCTTGGTAAGCTTTCGCTTTGGCCAAGTTCAGCTTTACAAGTGACGAAAGTCATGTTGATTATTTCAATATCTTGAAAGTCACTTTGATGAAAAATAGTGTGTGAATAACCTATATTTAACATCCTCTAAGAATGTTTCAATAATTGAAATGACAGTTTAGAATATATAACCTTGAATGGATATACACATTGTATGTGAACTCATACTTGTGTAAGTCCAAAATCCTTGAACTAAAGTTTGCGTACTTTACTGGTTCAGGATGTTTGGAAGCTAAGTCCGCGTCCCCGTATGCGTACTGCCAGAAGTTCACATCCCGTGAATTTCTGCTGGAGTTTGTGAACTGAAAACAAACTCAATCCGGGTACTTAAGTATGCGTATCGCTATGCGTACTTGAGTGGGTTATTTTATAGAAACGGTTTATTTGTGAAATAAGACATATATAAACTAATGAATGCATATTTGCAAAACGTGGCTATAATGTTCATGAATCGATTAGAGTGAGTCAAAATCGTTTGTTCTTCTATTGTGTCTTATATACTTCTATGAGATCTAAGCAATTGAACAACTTTATAACTAGTTCTTTTGAGTCATTTGAACTAGTTATGGTGAAGATGAATAAGGTTGATATGAAAGTGCTCATATGGATAACTATTGGTTAACTACTGTTGAACCAACGACTTGTACACGTTTAGGTAAGGTTATACAAACCTAAATGAACGTGCATTTCATTTGTGTATAACACGCTAAGTTCGATCTAAGGGTTGAAAGATATTATCTTGAATCTAATCAGGTTTTCATCTAACTGTGAATATTGAATGCTTTGTTACCAAGGTAACTTAGATTGCAAACCCTGATTTGGGGACTATATAAAGGAGAACCCTAGCAACTGGGAAACCTAATCCCCATACCTCCTGTGTGATACTAGTTGTATATGATATAGTCGATTCTCCTTTAACCTTAGGTTTCTACCGAGACCCTGTAGGTTAACGACTTGAAGACTTCATTGGGATTGTGAAGCCAGACCTAACTATTTTATTTTTAGTTGCGTGATCTGATTTTGCTGTTTCTATCGTGATTGAGTGCAATCGTAAGATTGGATTGAAATTAATTTCTCCGATAGGCAAGATAGAAAAGTAGTCACAAACATCTTCGTCTCATCGTTTGTGATTCCACAATATCTTGTTTCGCTAGTCTATTAAGATTATTGTGAGGTGATTGATATTTCTAGGCTATTCTTCGGGAATATAAGTCCGGTATATCAATTGGTTCATGTTCACCTTGATTTATCAAAATACGGAACAAAACTCGAAGGTATTTCCGTAGGAGACAGATTTATCTATTCTTGTAAACTTTTCTGTGTGATACAGATTTGTTTATTAAAGTCTTCGACTTTGAGTCGTAGCAACTCTTAATTTTGAGTGAGATCATCTAAGTGAATCAAGTGCGTAGTATCCTGCTGAGATCAGAGACATAAGGGGCACAACTGTACCTTGGATCAGTGTGAGATTGATTGGGGTTCAACTACAGTCCAGACTGAAGTTAGTTTGTATTAGGCTAGTGTCTGTAGCGGATTAATACAATGTGTGTTCAATCTGGACTAGGTCCCAGGGTTTTTCTGCATTTGCGGTTTCCTCGTTAACAAAACTTCTGGTGTATGTGTTATTTCTTTTCCGCATTAAATTTTGTTGTATAATTAAAATATCACAGGTTATGCGTTGTATCGATCAATTGGTAAATCCAACCTTTGGTTGTTGATTGAAATTGATTGATCCTTGAACATTGGTCTTCGATACCGTTCAAGTTATTTCTCTTGTATTCAATCAGACTCGCAGATTTCTATTTGTTTGAGTTGGGATTGAATCGAGAAATTAAGATATAACTCTTTGATATATTTTTTATTAAGATTGAGTCTGACTGACTAGTTGATTCTCTTAAAATCATATTGGAGTTAGTCCATGCAGATTGCTAAGAAAAACATTTGGTGAGGTTGTTGTACCCCCACTTTGTCACACTTATTATCCTAATCCGAGACTTAGCTATAAGTAGACTAGAAATCAAGACTTATATTTTTGGCAACCAAACTTGACAAACAAGCTTGAGATAGCAACGCTTGCGAGTTCGACCGAGAAGTGCTCTAACAGATTCCGCAATAAATTTTCTGTTAATCAGTTGGGTTACTGTGAGGCGATTGATATTTCTAGGCTGCTCTTCGGGAGTATAAGACCGGATTATTAATTGGTTCATTCTCACCTTGATTTATCAAAAGACGGAACAAAAACTGAATAAATAATAAACATATCTGTGGGCGACAGATTTGTTTATAGTCTTCGACTTTGGGTCGTAGCAACTCTTAGTTGTGGGTGAGATCAGCTAAAGGAATCAAGTGCGCAGAATTCGGAGTGGTTCTAGAGGAACGCGACTATATCTTAATCGGTGTGAGACTTGGTTAGGTCTCAACTACATTATGGTCCGAAGTTAACTTGTAGTAGGCTAGTGTCTGTAGCGGCTTAATACAGTGTGGTGTTTAATCTGGACTAGGTCCCGGGATTTTTCTGTATTTGCGGTTTCCTCATTAGCAAAATTTCTGGTGTTTGTGTTATTTCTTTTCTGCGTTATATTTGTTTATATAATTGAAATATCACAGGTTGTGTGTAGTTCAATCAGTTGATAAATGCGACCTTGTTTGTTGGATATAACTTGATTGACACCTGGGCATTGGTATTTGGTACCGTCCAAGTTATTTCTCATATCAATCAGGCTCACAGATTTCTATCTATTCGATTTTCTGATTACATTGAGAAATGTAGATAAAACTCTTTGATATATATCTTGATTGACCTCGCTTTTAAGTTGGTGCTATCAGAATTATATTGGAGTTTAGTCCATACAGATTGCCGAACGAATTATTGAGTGTGGTTGTTATACCCCCACTTTTTTAGAGTTGATTAGTCCCTTCTATTGATGCCTTGTGATATGAGGAGATCGTCTGCATACACAAGGTAAAGAATTAGTGTGGTTTTTCGTGAGATGTATAATCCCTATACAACATTTTGGGCCTCCAGGTTTCCCAAGTTTGTCGAAAGTCAACGCAAATAATAAACATATAAGAAGAAACCGTGTCTTGTTTCCTTATTCCTCTAGTTGTAGTGATGTAAAACTAATTGGTAACTTGTAATTATTTAGTATATAGAACTTCCGGGTGAATCCTTACTTTAATATTTATGTTAGAAAGCAATTTGATAAACATATGTTAAGCTAGTTGACTTGCAAAACCAGACACCAAGACACCAGCATTATAATCAGACATCAAGACTCCGATTCAGATGATGATTCAGACCGATTCAAATCTTTTCTTACCCATTCAAACCGATCTAGTAAATCTCTATTACCTTGTTACTTTGTTAGTTAATCACAAGTTATTAAAAAACCTTGAGAAATGGTTGGATCATGTAATGATCCCTACACTTCTGCAATTTGCATGTGTGTGTAGTCTGTTTTTGTTTCAGACAAAACCAAAAGATCCATTTAACCTAGCCCATCTGTTACCGTGTTGTTGGAGTGATGGAATGGTAGAGTTAGTATTAAAGATGGAATCCTATAATCAGTGTTTGTGGAGTAAAGATGATGTTGGAATATTTATGTGTATTTTTTTGTTAATCCGAGTGATCTGTAACAACTCTTGTAATCTCCCCGGTTCTATATCCGAGTTATTAATGAAAAGTTGAGGCATGCTTCTTTTACGAAAAAAAAGTTGACTTGCAAAACTTTTTTATAGTCGAAAAAAGATTCTTCAGGACCGATCCTAGAAGTAGGACCAATCCCTTGTGCAATGATCAATCCCAGGACCGATCATAAAACAGATCATGGGACAGATCCTGACTATGTCTAATGCGTTTTACATTTTCGATTTGTTTGTCATCTTCACGAGTTTTTGTAAACATCGAGATCTCAACGCGTTAGACTGGGAATATCGATAAATATCGACATAATGTTTGAACATATGCAATACTCTAATATCTTATTGTTCAAGTATATTCCTTCGTTTCTCAAGGCAAGATCCCACAATATTGATTTTCAATGTATTTGTAGTATCGAAATTATATGATTTCTGATCTTAGAAGCTTGCATATCTCTACTAGTTATATTAGTTAAGTACATGGATGTTTTCTAGATAATATTAGTTGTCATATTATGAGAGAAATCAATTATAAGTTTGAAAACATTATATCTTTGTTAATTTTGGAAAAATACATTTATTACATATCTTAAAACTTTTCTAAATTGGTAGACCTGGCTTCCAAAAAATGCCTTGGTCATAATACTATAAATAAGGCCTTGTTCACACCTAGATTCATGCCATCCATAAAAGTTTTCTTATTCTGATTATGAGTTTCTCTTACACATTACCGAAGTATTATAAGGATCCATGCATCGAATTATGAGTCAAAAGCTCGCCAAAAACCTAAAACTATGACAAAAAATCGTCAAACCCAAAACACTGAAAATGCGGGGGTCTAACAACCACACCCAAAAATTCGTTTGGCAATCTGAGAGGACTTACTCCAATAAACTTTCTAGAGAATTAACTAGACAGTCAGACTCAATCTAGAATAAAGTATATCAAAGAGTTTAATATCTCTAATTCTTAATTCAATCCGCAATCAGCAAATAGAAATCTGCGAGTCTGATTGAATATAAGAAGATTAACTTGAACGGTACCAAAGACCAATGTTCAAGTGTCAATCAATGTAAATCAACAACCCAAGGTTGGATATTCTAATTGATTGATCTTAACGCACAACCTGTGATATTTCAATTATATAACAAAACATAATGCGGAAAAGAAATAACACAAACACCACAATTTTGTTAACGAGGAAACAACAAATGCAGAAAACCCCCGGGACCTAGTCCAGATTGAACGACACACTGTATTAATCCGCTACAGACACTAGCCTACTACCAATTAACTTCGGACTGGACTGCAGGTGAACCCTAATCAATCTCACATTGATTCAAGGTACAATTGTGCTTCTTATGTCTCTGAACCCAGCATGATACGACGCACTTGATTCCCTTAGCTGATCTCACCCACAACTAAGAGTTGATACGACCCAAAGTCGAAGACTTGATAGACAAATCTGTCTCACACAAAAAAGTCTGTAGGATTGAATAAATCTGTCTCCCAGATAAATACCCAAGAGTTTTTGTTCCGTATTTTAATAAATCAAGGTGAACAGGAACCAATTGATAATGCGGACATACGTTCCCGAAGAACAGCCTAGAATTATCAATCACCTCACAATGAACTTAATCGACTAGTGAAACAAGTTATTGTGGAATCACAAACGATGAGAAGAAGTTTATTTGTGATTACCTTTCTATCTTGCCTATCGGAGATATAAAATCTCGAGCTAATTTTCAATTGCACTCAACACGATAGAAACAGCAAGATCATATCACACAACTACAAAGATAATAGTTGGGTATGGCTTCACAATCCCAATGAAGTCTTCAAGTCATTAACCTACAGGGTCTCGAGAAGAAACCTAAGGTTAAAAGAGAATCGACTATATCTTATACAACTAGTATCACACAGGAGGTATGGGGATTAGGTTTCCCAGTTTCTAGGGTTCTCCTTTATATAGTCTCCAAATCAGGGTTTGCAATCTAAGTTACCTTGGTAACAAAGCATTCAATATTCACAGTTAGATGAAAACCTGATTAGATTCAAGATAATATCTTTCAACCGTTAGATCGAACTTAGCGTGTTATACACAAATGAAATGCACGTTCATTTAGGTTTGTGTAACCGTACCTAAACGTGTACAAGTCATTGGTTCAACAGTAGTTAACCAATAGTTAGCCATATGAGCACTTTCATATCAACCTTATTCATCTTCACTATAACTAGTTCAAATGACTCAAATCAAACTAGTTAAAGAGTTGTTAAATTGTATAGAAAACACAATAGAAACCAAATCGGTTTGATTCACTTGAATCAATCATGAACATTATAGCCACGGTTTGCAAAGATTGTATTCCTTATGATTAAAATTTTTAAGTTCATGAAATGACCGATTTGACAAAGTAACCAGCTTAAGTATGCGTACGGGTATGCGTACTTAAGCAACCGGATTTTGAGTTTGTTAAGTTTCCAAACTCAGCGGAAGTTTTCGAACCTTAAGGTGACTAGTTTAGGAGTTTGTAATTCCCAAACTCAGCAGATATTTTCGGTTCGAAAAGTTCCGCCAGTATGCATACGGGAACACATACTTATCTTGTCTCCTTCACCAATTTCGTATACATACATATGCATACTCTTGGTTCTCGGCTTATGGATTTATACACTAATGTGCGACCACACTATATATGCTTATATCCAAAGATGGTTAAATCATCAACTCTTTATTTAAATCATTGAAACATTCTTCTATAATGACAATAGCCTTTTTCATACACTATTAGCATCAAAGCAATTTTTAAGATATTGAAATAATCATTATCGAAACATTCTAAGCCTACATCAAATGATTGTATCACACAAGCCATGTAAGATGTTACTCGGAAGTTTTCTCATGATATAAGATGAACTTGGTCGAAGCGAAAGCTTACCAACACATATATCGAGAAATATGTAAGCGATATATACTCAGCTCGAAATCTCAAATGTGTATAGAGAAAACTATATCGTAACACGACTTATGTCTCAATATAGGAGATAATAGAAATAAACTTTCCAAGTGATAGATGATTTCAAGTCTCCACATACCTTTTGTCGAATAAGTTCCACAACCTCCCCTTAGTAGTTTTTCGTCTTCAAGAGATGAACGCCGAGAAATCTAAGCTCAACTACACTATCTATATCCTAGTCCGAGACATCTATAAATAGGCTAGAAATCAAGACTTATATTTTTGATCACTAACTTTGATAAACATGCTCAAGATAGCAACGCATACGAGTTCACACCTAGAAATGCTCTAACAAACACAATTTCTCTTTTCATTCTCGCGTAGGCCCAATTAGACACAACAACCAACAAGCCTAATCCAAGTTGGTTTTGCTCATAACTTCTTCATTATATATTGTAATTGAATGATTCTTGGCTTGATGGGATCGCCTTTCCATTCTCTGCAAGCTGTAGGTATAAAATTTTGGTGATCTTGTACCGGATGGGTCGAGCGATCTTCTTTCGTTTTTCGTTGTTGTGTTGTATTTGTCATGTATGTCAGTTGATCTTGGGTTCTTCACATCTTCACTACTTCACTTCTATAATGCTTTAATAGTCATTTCCATTGATTTTGGATGATTCAGCTGATTAAAAAAAACAAGAGCACTACAAAGTAATTTACAAGAAATCTAACAAATACAAGTACGAGTTCATCACCCATCAACAATATGTAAATTAAGCACTTATTAATGAGCTTGTCGAGTAATATGAGGTAGACATCTTTGGTTGATGCCCAAGGAATACATATTTTTAAAGGAAACCAAGATCTCGCCTACAAAAATTTAATCACCGCATATATGTTCAAATAAGCCCCAATATATTTTTTATGGAGAACAGCAAATCCAAAAGAAAACTTTGTCCCTCTGCATTTAGCGGACTGAGGGAGTAACATCTTTTATGGGAGTAATAATGACCAACAACTAGGACGTTTTCTTTTATGGGAGTAATAAGGATAAGAGATTATGAACACTAATGAATTTGATGTGTTTGAATTTTGGCTCAAAATTATGTGTGAGTGAAAACGACTTTCAAGATTTATATTCACTTGATGTGTTTGAAATTTAGCTAAAAATTATGTGTGAGTGAAAACGCCTTTCAAGATTTATATTCCAAGAGATATGTCTCTTCATTCATAAGACACCTAGTCATGAATGGGTGTTACGGATAGTCACCATTGGACATGGTGAGTCACATAAGGATGCAAAGACACTTTGTAGAGTCACTATTAACTCTATAAATACCCGTCTCTTATTTTAGAATTTGTATGGTTTTTTTCAAGTTACAAGAAAATTCTGAAGTAAAGAGTCAGAGTCATAATTAAGAATTTAAGAGCATGGTAATTGACAACATTCATCGACCGAGTATAGCATTGTAGTGCTACTTACTACGAGGCGTGATCATCATCTCTTGGGAGACGACATCCGTGAACCGTGAGAACCATATATGAGGATGGATTGTCTTTAAGGAAATAGGATTACCTTCCCTCAATAAACCAAACCCAATAAGTATTCTAACAATAATTTTCTATTTGTTGCATCGTTATGATTTCCGATAAACCGAAACATATATTTTTCCAACAATCTTAAAACAATTCACTTCTTAGTTTTCTGAAAGAAATCGTTGATGCATGCTTCGCCGCATGATTTTTCATGTTTTAATATTAAATTTATCACTTGCTTATGTATCTGTATCGGATACTCATAATCATTTGACATCCCATGTTTTATGCAGTACATATTATGTAGATAGTTACGATCCATTAAATTACTTTGTGGAAACTGAATGTTGATGAACATTTTATTATTGTATTTCTACTTATATGCATCATGTATATATTTTTAGAATAAATAAGTAAATTGCTCTTTGTTACATCAGTTGGGGTGATAATCAATCCCCAATAACTTTCTAATAATCCCCAAAAATGTAAGAGAATAGATATGACATCCCAATGGTTGTATCCATTCAAATGGTATAGTTTACAACTTTAATTTAAATGTTTTTTTATTTTTTGGTCTTGACCATGCAATGACTGTTTGAATCAGTAAGTTAATGGTGAGATCACTGCTAATTTGTCTCTTGACATTATAATTTAATTCCTTAGTTAAGATATATTCTAGAACGCCATCATTTTCAAACCAATCCATTTAAAACGGATTGTGAATTTGAAAGTTGGTGATTTTTGAGAAATCCTTTAACGGTAAACATGGATTTATTTTTTGGTCATCTCATAAATATTACAGGCTAGAGGTTAATCAATATGAATGCAGTTTTCAATTGTTTTTTTTTGTTTTGGGTAGAAAGGTAAAGCTTTCATATCTCTCTATCAGAGGGAGAGCTTTGATGAAAGTTCTCAGGCTGATCCGTGATGTCGTGTTGCAACATAAACTCATCAGGAAATAGATGATTTGGACGATGTTCGGGATTGTAGTGTTTACCTACTCTGTATTTTAATGACGTATAATGAAGGATGATACATGTTATTATATAAAACTTTTCAAATCTTTGACGGTGTTTTATCCACCTGTAGTGGCGAAATAAGAACATCAAATATGGTAATTAATTATGGCTGGTTTTCACCACACTAGGAAGGATGAAATTCTTTTTCATCTCCTTTGATTTCATGGTCATCCGTAGATGCCATGAATTGTGGGGGAAAAGACATATTTGTACAATCTAATTATTGGCAGAAATGAGAGCTTTCTAGAAAGATATTTTGGAATGTACTATTTAAATACAAATAGGTGGATGTTTGGATTAACATTAGATAAGAAGTATAATCTGAGACGCCACAATTTAGTTCCTAACTAATTGATGGGGGCAGAGAAAGTGCTATGTACCTTAGATAAGTGCAAATTTCTAGTGTGGACTCTGAGTTCCATATGATCTTAGTCAATAGAAAGCATTGGTTTTGGCTTGGCCCAATGTTGATAATCAGGCGTATTACATTGATTGGGAGGACACTTTCAAATTAACTTAGAATATGTTTTGGTTTTAAGTTGCAAATAAAACTTTACGAATAAATTAGAATTTATTCTGGCACACATATACACAAAATTGTGAATCCCATATGATCCTAATCAACAAGAATCACATGTTCTGATTTGGCCTAATAGTGATAGTTAGGCTTATTACATTGACTGGGAAAGCACTTTCAAATTAACCTTGAATTTGTTTTGGTTTTGAGTTGCAAATAAAACTTTACGAATTTAGAAATTATTCTGGCACCCATTTACTTAAAACAATTTAGTATTGTTGGTGAATTTTTAAAACCAGTGCACCACACAATTGTAGGGGTGGTAACCATATAAAAAAATAGTTATAGTGACAAATTTATCAAAACGTGGGGGTCCATAAAATGGTGTTATGATATGTTCCTACAAATACAAGATCAACATAATATCACAAAACAATTGCTCTCAAATACACGTATCTAAAAGCTTTGGTGTTTGAGAACATGGAAATATCCGAGGAATCCAAGTTTGATTCCTCTCTCTTCTAGAAACACATCATTAAGATGGTATGTCTTTGTAACCAAAATATAAGATCTACAGTTAAGAATAGTAGTTTTAGATTAGACTTAAATTTATACATTTTCAGCATGACCAAATTAACCTTTACCCATTATATATTTAAATTTATTCCAAAATTATTTAATCGGTCCTTTTATTAAAGCTTTTTATTTGCTGCAGGAGAATAGGATTTTATTATCTTATTTTTCTATTTTTCAGTTGGTTAAGGAGAATATCCTCTTATTTTTATTTTTTTCACATTTGTTCACGCCACTAATCATTAGACCATGGATAACTCTTCTCAAGTATTTATTTCTAGCCAGTTATTTTCTTCTTGATTGCTTTCTTCTCCATCAATTCAATTAACACAATAAAACACATCGCCGTGAGTGGATTTGCTTACTTCATATATATCCATCATGAACACATGTTTATTAAATTTTGGATTTATCATTATAACGGTAAATTCTTAAGACTTAGAATGTTGAATTTGAACTATAAACTTTTCATCCCCATCTATAAAGTGAAAAATCAAACTGACATATTGTTCTCGCATGTGAAAAATAAGTATCACATTATGTGAAAGATCCAACTTTCACGTTGTACACAACCTGAGTGTGAATAATAAACCAATAAAAGTGAAATGTTAGTTATGTTCTAAAAAGATATATGCTTGATAATGTAATTTATGATCGTGTTTTGAAAGTGCAATACAACTTTTCCATTCACTCAATTGGCAATTGGTCTTTTATAACTCAGTTGTACCTGTATTATTGTTATATGGATGCACAAAGCTGACAGACTGTAGAATTTTTTCGAAGTAGATAAATTGTATTGAGTTATGATGACTACTTGCGTGAAAATTTGAAATCCCTATTATTCATTTCATGGAAAATAATTCAAGCTTGTACTAATCAGAGCGATAGGCACAATATATTTAACACTGTTATAACCTCCTAAAATAAAGGTTCATTTAAGTAGCTTAAGTACTAAGGCAACTATAAGAATCTACGGAAAAACTTTAGTATGAATCTACATTAACTTCGCTATGATACTTAATCGTCACCAGCTTCACTGCAATCTTGATGATCTTCTTTCTCGCCATCTCCGAAAATGAATTTTCATTGTTTGTTTGCAGATGAACCTATTTTTTTTAAATGAATTATTAAAGAGATGTATAATTGGAGATAATCACATTAGTCACACCCAAAGCACACAATTTCTGGTATAATGAGGGATAATTACAATTATCACATCAGAATCAAGTGGTATTTGCAGATTTCACTAATTATGATTAAAGGCATGTTTTGTGATAATTATAATTATCCATATTGAAATAGGTGATAATTGTAGATTTCAGTTTTAAATTTTCAATCATCTCAAAGAAACATTATTGTATAGTTAAGAGGATAAATGGAGTAAAAAATCCCAAGTACCATCAAGTAGAACAACACTTGGTTGGGTGCCTTAGCAGCATAATAACCAGATAGTTCGAGGATTTTCCTAACATGGATTTGTCATAAATCCGTGTATGTGTCTCTATATCAAACACTTACAGAACAAGAAAGAAAGATTAAGATAAACTAACCATCAATTTTTCATTTGTAATAAACTAACAGAATCATAAAACAAACTATAACACACATAAATAACCAGAACAAATATTTTAATTTATCAATCACAGATCCAAAAACAACAAAATCAATATCAATCACAGCTCTAAGAATAAGAAAATCAACACTCACGGAGGCTAGTTAAATATAGCACCATCCGTAAAAAAAATAAAAAAAAAAGACACCATTTGCTGACCTTAAATAGATGTGATAACTGGAATTTTTTAGTTAATCACGAATGACCGGATGTGATAATCAAAATAAAATCTTCGGTGAACAGATCTTATTGGAGAGATTAGCTAGGTGAAAACATGGTCGATTTCGGTGAATAAATGAAACAAGCTCAAAAGATGTATACCTGAGGATCAAAGTTGATTTTAGGTATTTTATGATCGACTCAGATCAATACTAAGAAGATATGATGCCATGACAACCAAAATATTACATTTAATGGTGTTGATGGTGGTTTTTAGTTCAAGGGCTAAAATCGTAAACCCTGTATTTAATGCGTTGTCATCCTGCAAAGGAACAAAAGTCATTTCAAAGCAATGAGCGCTTAATCCTCTTCTCTCACATATGTATTGAGAAATTCAATATATTTGTATATATGAAATTTATTCAGAATGGTGCGTGCAACAACAATCCCAAATATTCTGTGAATTTTATCTTCCACCGGCATTATTCGCTAATGCATTACTTGCCTAGTATTTTCCTACTATGTTCCCAGCCGAACTCTCAATATTGACATGACATGATGATTAAATGTTCACTCTCAGCAGAGTAACATGAATCTCCCGAAGTGTCAGTATTGAGATCTGCATGTAAGTACTCACACAGGCTGCATCACTCTCTGAACAAAGAGAATTTTTTATCGACGCGTTTTTAAGATAACTCGATCAAATACGCTTAAATTCCTTAAGGAAAATCTAGTCTGTTAATATCAGTCTCAAAAATAATCACGGCCGCACGATTTGGCCGCGCGATTCAATAGGCTTATCATGCTCCTAACGGACTTAGGCAATCATCACGATGACCACCGGCGGGCCCACTAAATCCTTAGCCGAACGGTTTTCATCTAATACATCCATAGCGCTTCGAACGATCAACCCTAACATGGGTGATCGCGATGTTTAAGAAGAGCTCAAACGAGCTGAGACCGACCAAAGCGGTCTTAAATGTATCACATCCGTCCAACTTCGCCAGCCTAGTTGGACGACTTAGATCTTCCCTCGAATGATCAAAAGGGTACTAGTGTGATCACCAACGACCCAACTACATTCTTGGTCGATCGACCTTCCCAATGCAAACCAGAAACCGTTGAATCACACGCCCAAAGAAGGGTGATCGCACATCCTTTAAAACCCTAAATTCAATAAGCAGCGTTATACAACTGCCGCAAATCAATCGTGTCCGTCCAACTTCGCCAGCCTAGTTGGACGACTTAGATTGAATTTCAAACGATCAAGGAGATGCCACCGCGTTCACCATCGAACCAACTCCACACGTAGTCGATCGACTTTCTCATAGAAAGACCAAAGCGCATCAAATCTCCGGCCCAAAGTAGGGTGAACGCGCTTTCCGAAAACCCTAAAAAAACGCTTTGCGGTAACACACTTCCGTCGCAAATTGATCGTGACCACTAATCTTCACCAGCCGATTTGAGTGGCTTACATCTTACTTTAGACGGCCTGAGAGATCTCAGCGTGCACACCGGTGGCTCATCTTTGCCCATGGCCAATCGTCATGTTCGAATCAGCGGTCAGCGCTTTGATTCGAATAACCAAAACAGGGATGGTCGCACGGCTTCCAAACCTTAAAATTATGTCAATGGTAATATATAACTACCGAAAATCATCTCATCCATGCAATTTCGCTAGCCTAGTTGGATGGTGTAGATTTGTTTTCATAAAACCAACAAAGTAGCATTGTGATCACCGGACACTTCTCCTCCACAGGGAGTGATCGACCAAGTGACAGCTCGCCCATAGGGTCCTCAAACGATCACCTGAAGATGGACGGTCGTGCTACTTTTAAGACGCTCAATTCGTGACTGATTCAATCGAGCTTTAAAACAGCGATGCTTCTAGCTCATCGATTATTTTCAGCTGCTTATTTGACAGCGATGCTTTGTATACATCGCTTA
Source organism: Papaver somniferum (assembly GCF_003573695.1). NCBI lineage: Eukaryota > Viridiplantae > Streptophyta > Magnoliopsida > Ranunculales > Papaveraceae > Papaver > Papaver somniferum. The sequence goes on from NC_039363.1 coordinate 39,666,231, forward strand.
TAAGCAATGCTACACAAATATTGATTTCACGAATAACTTTTCATTTGACCTAAAAGCACTATGTGCTGATTCTAGCGTCAAGTCTCACGACTTGACCCATTCACTCGAGACATCAAACATGTCACAAACTTGGGGATACTTACTGGGGTATTGGTCTGGCGGTTTACAGCGTGCGTCTTGCAACGCGCCCATTACGAGAACGTGTCAGGAAGAGCGGACGGTTAATAGCAATGAGATAGTGGGTGAAAGCGTGATCAACTTTCCCTCATAATGGAAACGTGGTGATCACCACTTTTACACAACCCCACTCCTCCACTGCTCAATCATCTCCACTTCCTACGAGATCAGAGGGTGTTCGAACATGACTTGTATAAATAGGTTTTCAACCTATTTCATAAAAAAGGGGGCACAAGTGTTATCAACACAAGTAACCAGAAACTATTTTCCAATACAAGTCATAAAACAGCCACACCTTCATAATTCAACATTTTGATCTCAAACACCTTCTATGCTTCCCTCCCTAAGATCAACCATTCTCCTTCACCTTGTGACCGAATTGAATCTGGAACGGCTATTTCTTGGTTTAGGCCAGAGTCTTACAGATTGATCTCTCGAACTCAAAAGTACTCCCGTGTAGTGCATTTGTTTCGGGTTTGTGGAAATACGGGGGCTACAACAACCTCACCCAATATTTCGATTAGAAATATGTATGAACTAACTCCAATATACTTTCTAGAGAATCAACTAGACAGTCAGACTCAATCTAGAGAAAAGTATATCGAGAAGTTAATATCTCAATCTCTTGATTTGATCTTTACTCAAGCAAATAGAAATCTGCGAGTCTTTATCAAATACAAGGATAATAACTTGGATGGTACCATAGACCAATATCCAAGGATCAATCAATTACCAATCAACAACCAAAGGTTGGATTTCACAATTGATCGATACAACACACAACCTGTGATATTTCAATTATATAACAAAATATAATGCGGAATAGAAATAACACAGATGCCAGAAATTTTGTTAACGAGGAAACCGCAAATGCAGAAAAACCCCGGGACCTAGTCCAGGTTGAACACCACACTGTATTAAGCCGCTACAGACACTGGCCTACTACAAACTAACTTCGGTCTGGACTATAGTTGAACCCTAATCAATCTCACAGTGATTCAAGGTACAGTTGCGCTCCTTACTGAAAAAGTGGGGGTACAACAACCACACCCAATATTTCGCTTAGCAATCTGTATGGACGAACTCCAATATACTTTCTAGAGAATCAACTAGACAGTCAAACTCAATTTAGATAAAAAGTATATCAAAGAGTTTATATCTCAATCTCTCGATTTGATATATACTCAAGCAAATAGAAATATGTGAGTCTTTATCAAATACTATAGAGATAACTTGGATGGTACCAAAGACCAATATCCAAGTGTCAATCAATTTAAATCAATAACCAAAAGGTCGGATATTCTAATTGATTGAACAACGCACAACCTGTGATATTTCAATTATATGGCAAAATATAATGCGGAATAGAAATAACACAGACACCAGAATTTTGTTAACGAGGAAACCGCAAATGCAGAAAAACACCGGGACCTAGTCCAGATTGAACACATATTGTATTAAGCATCTACAGACACTAGCCTAATACAAACTAACTTCGGTCTGGACTGTATTTGAACCCCAATCAATCTCACACTGATCCAAGGTTCAGTTATGCTCCTACGTCTCTGATAACAACAGGATGCTACGCACTTGATTCCCTTAGCTGATCTCACCCACAAGTAAGAGTTGCTACGACCCAAAGTCGAAGACTTTAATAAACAAATCTGTATTACACAGAAAAGTCTATGATGATAGATAAATCCGTCTCCCACAGATATACCTACAAGTTTTGTTCCGTCTTTTGATAAATCAAGGTTAACAGGAACCAATTGATAACCCAGACTTATATTCCCGAAGAACAGCCTAGTATTATCAATCACCTCACAATAAAATTAATCAACACGGCGAAAGAAGATATTGTGGAATCTCAAACGATGAGACGAAGATGTTTGTGACTACCTTTATATCTTGCCTATCACAGATATCAATCTCAAGCCAATCTTTGCGATTGTACTCGTACGATATAATATGCAAGATCAGATCACACAACTACGAGAAAGTAGTATCGGTCTGGATTCACAATCCCAATAAATTCTTTAAGTCGTTAACCTGGTTTAAAAGAAGAAACCAAAGGTTAAAGGAGAAGCGACTCTAGATTACACCACTAGTATCACACGTAAGGTGTGGGGATTAGGTTTCCTAGTTGCTAGAGTTTTCCCTTATATAGTCTCTCAAATCCGGGTTTGCAATCAATGTTAGCTTGGTAGTAAAGCATTCAATATTCACCGTTAGATGAAAACCTGATTAGATTCAAGATAATATCTTTAAACCGTTAGATAGAAAACCTAGCTTGTTACACACAAATGAAATGCAAGTTTCTAGGTTTGTGTAACCGTACCCAAACATGTACATTTTTTGGTTCAACAATAGTTAACCAAATGGTTAGCCATATGAGCATTTTCATATCAACCATATTCTTCTTCACCATAACTAGTTCAAGTGACTCAAATGAACTAGTTAGAGAGTTGTTCAATTGCAAGGAAATCTTATGTAACTACACAAGACACAATCGAAGCAAAAACGATTTGATTCATTCGAATCGGTTTATGAACTTTATAGCCACGGTTTTCAATTAGCATTCCTTAGTTTATATAAACATGAGTTCACAAACAATCGTCTTTAGATATAATATAACTCAAGTTCACGGACTGGGTTCGCGAACTTAAGTTCCCGGAAGGAGTTCTCAAACTCCAGCATATTTTCTCGGGTCAAGAACTTCCGCCAGTTCGTGGACTTAGCTCATGCCACTATTCCGGTTCTCTTGATCAACAAAGTTCGCAAAATTCGGTTCAAGGAATAAGGACTTATACATATATGTGTTTCCACCACAATGCTTATATCCACCAATGGATATATAATCTAAACTCTCATTTAAATCATTGAAACATTCTCAGAGGACGTTGTATAGTTGTTATTCACAAACCATTTTTCGTTAGAGAAATTTTCAAAGTGATTGAAACATAACATGACTTTCGTCATTAGGTAAAGATGAACTTGGACAAAGCGAAAGCTTACCAACACATATTTCGAGAAATAGATAGGCGAGTTAAACTCAGCTCGAAATACCAAATGTATATAATCAAAGTCTATATAGCAAAACGACTTTTGTCTCAAGATACGAGATATAGTAGATAGACTTTTGAGTGATAGATAAGTTCAAGTTTCCGCATACCTTTTTGTCGATGAAGTTCCACCAGTTCCTTGAGTAGTTCTTTGTCTTGTATGATGATCCGCCATGGAGTTCTTGAGCTCAACTACACTTTATATCCTATTCCAAGACTTAGCTATAGTAGACTAGAAATAAAGACTTATAGTTTTGATCACTAATATTGGAAAACATGCTTGAGATAGCAACGCATGCGAGTTAGAACGAGCAATGCTCTAACACTTACGTCTCTGATCCCAGCAGGATACTACACACTTGATTCCCTTAGCTGATCTCACCCACAACTAAGAGTTGCTACAAACCAAAGTCGAAACTTGATATACAAATCTGTCTCACACAAAAAAGTCTATAGAATTGAATAAATCTGTCTCCCACAGAAATACCCAAAAGTTTTTGTTCCGTCTTTTGATAAATCAAGGTAAATAGGAACTAATTGATAACTCAGACTTATATTCCGTAAGAACAACCTAGTATTATCAATCACCTTACAATAATCTAAATCGTATGGTAGCGAAACTAGATATTGTGGAATCACAAACGATGAAATGAAGATGTTTGTGATTTCTTTTTATCTTTCCCTATCGGAGATATAATCTCGAGCCAATTATTCAGTTGAACTCGTATGATAGAAAAATGGCAAGATCAGATTGCTCAACTACAAGAAAAGTAGTTTCGTCTGGCTTCACAATCCCAATGAAGTCTTTCAGTCGTTAACCTACAGGGTCTCAAAAAGAAACCTAAGGTTAAAGGAGAATCCAATCTAGTAAACCAACTAGTATCACACATGAGGTGTGGGGATTAGTTTTTCCAGATGCTAGATGTCTCCTTTATATAGTTTTCAAATCAGGGTTTGCAATCTAAGTTTCCTTGGTAACAAAGCATTCAATATTCACCATCAGATGAAAAACCTGATTCAACCAAGCTAATATCTTTCAACCATTAGATCGAAACTTAGCTTGTCACAGACACAAATGAAATGCATTCATTTAGGTTTGAGTAACCGTACCTAAACGTGTACACTTAGTTGGTTCACAAATAGTTAACCAATAGTTAGACATATGAGCACTTTCATATTAACCGTATTCATCTTTCTCATAACTAGTTCAAATGACTTATAAGAACTAGTTGATAGAGTTGTTCAATTGCTTAGGTATTTATTCATAGACACAATTCAAACAAAATCGATTTGATCCACTTGAATAAATTCATGAACAATATAGCCACGGTTTGCAAAGATTGCATTCCTTATAATTTATTTTTTTAAGTTCATGAACTACCGATTTGAGATATCACCAGCTTGAGTACGCGTACGGGTATGCGTATCTTAGCTACCGGATTTGAGTTTACAAACTCAGCAAAAAAATTTGGTTTGAAAACTTCCATGGGTACACGTACGGATACGCGTACCTAAGGTGACTAGTTTACAAGTTTGCAAACTACAAACTCAACAAAAATTTTCGGTGGAAAACTTCCGCCAGTACGCGTACCCAACCCGTCTCCTTCACCAATACCGCATGCACATATATGCACGCACTTGGCTTTCGGTACATGGATTTATACACTAATGTGCGAACACACTATATATGCTTATATCCATAGATGGTAATCTCAACTCTACATTTCAATCATTGAAACATTCTTCTATAATGTTATAACAATAGTTATTCACGACTATCGTCATCAAATCTATTTTCAAGATTTAAACGTCATCACGATTTTCGTCACGGGTAAATATGAAAATAGTTAAAGAAAAAGCTTACCAACACATATTTTGAGAAGTGAAAAATACTAGAACCCCCCTACTATATGGGTTCAATATATAGAAGCCCCACTAAATGGATCCTCCCCTATCAACTCCATACTTTCACTTTTTAATATTTCTAGGCCTAGATTTCAGGGCTTGGTAATAAAGTTCAGGGTTTGGGGAAAATTCTTAATACCAAAAATGCCCTTTACTATATATACCTAATGAAATAGGCTATAGGTTTCATTTCCAGATTCATTTTCATTTTCACTTTCTCTCACGTCTCTCTCGTCTTTGCTCTGAAGAAAATTAGGGTTCTTTCATCAAACCGAAGAAAAAATTGGAGAGAGCAAGAAAATGATTCTCGCTCCATCGATAATCGCTGAAGACGTTTACGTATTAACAGAAGAACGAAAGCAATCGATTTGATTCAATCTACAAGTTTGAATCAGAGGACGAACCTCAAACCTCTATAACTCCGAAACAAATTGATTTGAATCTGAGTATAAAGATAAGTTTATCTTCTTTTGTGCTTCATTTGATACATTTAAGTTGTTCGATTTCGAAAACATATTTCAGAAAAGCGTTTTAGGGTTTCGAAAACCTTAATCTTAAAAAAAATATTCAATTAAGTAATTTGAATCAAAATCGGAGCTCGGATCTACAATCATCTATTCACTCTGATCGTTTTAATAAAAAAAAATTTGAAGAATCTTGGACAAAAGTTTCAGATGTGTTGCTTGTCAAAATCGTCGTAACTCTCAATTTCTTGTAATGATCTAATAACGAATTTGAGATTCAATCTCAGCGAATTATCATCTCTATTACATATGGAATTCATGCTTTTCAATTTTTTCCCTAATCAAAATCTTATTTATGTTCTTTAATTCTTATAATTTCAATCGGAGGATCACATCTATAATTCCTGCCGTAGTAAAACAGGAATGAGGTTTTTGATTCAGATTTTTATAATATAATGATAATTTATTGAGAGAATATGATTTTATGTTTTCAGAATCACTTCCACAGGTCCTTAAATTTTGGTGGAGTTGCTGATTCATAATAAGTACATGGATATCTGAATGCATATACGTTTTTGCAACTGTGAGCAAATGCTACAACAGTATAGAAGCCTGCATCAGTGGAGAAAAGAATGTTGCAGAATGATGAACATCTATGAGAAGCCACAGACTCGTAAGTGACTAAATATACAGGTAAGGTTTCTCTGTTTTCAATTTTTGGCTATATTACAAATTTGTTTACTTGGATGAAAGATTATAGTTTAAACCATCATTAGAAGTCTACAATTTGGTTCCCCTGTGAATGATAAATAATTTGTCGCAATTCATGCATAAGCATATATATTTGAGCATTGACCTTGCTGCATTTTTAATCTTCTGATGTGATGATTGTAGTTTGGAAATTTGAAACCGTTATTAGTAAACATTCAAGCTTTTCGCAGACTTTACTTGATGCATGAAAATTGTTTTATTCACCTATGAACTCTGAATGTCAATCTTAAACATAGAGATTGTATTATGTTACTGTTAATATCTTCATTAGCTTGTTTTAAACCTTCTAATGGTTCAGGTTTATATCTTTTGTTCACCATATGAATGTGTAAGTTCAATACACACATGCCATATGCATGTGTAACTTAAGATTACACACGTCGTATGCATCATGGAAACCGTAACTAGTTACTATTTCTATCGCCTTTCATATTCTCTAGTAAGCTAAATGTAGAGGTTTATAAATGCTATTGCTGAGGTTTATAATGAATATGTTAATATCCGTCCATTATTGTTCTTAAACTTTTTTTTGAGTGCTTATTGACCCTTCATTTAATGCAACTTGCAGAGACATGAGGTTAATTACTGAGGTATATTTAACATAGTTTCGTACTATCTGCAAAGAAAAAGTTTTGCTATGGATAATATAAGGGTCTTGGAGTAATATTGATGGTATGCCCTTTTGCCAGTTTTCAGTATTTTTTTTCCTGCTTTGATTGGTTGGTAAACTTACATTGTTCATGGTGTTTAGGGAGTTGAACATGGTCTACCAACTTGTGTATGTAGATTTCATCAAATTGTTCAGACTGTAAAAGAAGTTGCACTAGCATATACCTTATAGTATGCCGCATTTCAGCTGATTAACTGTCATTTGATCTTATTTATTGAGTAGTCTTTACTTTTTAAGAATCAAAAGTAGCTCTGTGTGATGTTCATGTTTAAACGCTGCTATTGATCATTTGTTGAAAAAGAAGAGGCAATAATTTGATTTAAGAATGATTATTTATTATTTATGTTCATCAGGATGTGGACTGTGTAGCTTCTAGTTACACAAGATAATTAGATGTGTAATTTATAGTTACACATGCTAATTAGATGTGTAACTTTTACTTGCACATACTGATTGAATATGTAACTTCTGTTTTTAGTGATTGAATTGAAATGATTTTTGGTCTGTTTTGTTATTTTTGTTTTCATTGGATTGTTGAGATTAGTTTTTTAAGTCTTTCTTGTTTAACCACCCTGTCAAGGATGCGATAGTTCATGAATTGACCTCATCTTTCAGCGTCAACTGCAGCCATGGCTTTGACACGATCCATCTGCTGGAAGGTAGTTGGAAAGACGATACTGTTGATCTTATACAGGTTATTTTGCCTTCTCTATTTTTGTTTTTCTCATTCGAAGTATGCCGAAAAATTCCACTCGTTTTTGAAAATGAAATAGCCATTATTCGATATTTGAATATGAACTAAGAGGAAGACATTTACTCACGTTATCTGTTAACTCTACTTTGTTTGCCATCTTATTTGATCATGTATATGTGTTATTTTCAGGCAAGACTTAGGCGACATAACCTATATGTTAATTGTAAACCCTATTAGGAAGAAACATGGGTAACTGTAAATCATCTATAACTCTTTTTGTCACTATATGTTAATTGCTATAGAATTATTGGAAAATCCTGGAGCCTTATGTTGGTAGTAACCCATATTTTGATGAAATTATGTTACTATAAACATGTGTATCTACTAGTTACACATGCTTTCTAGCATGTGTATCTGCTAGTTACACATGCTTTTAGGATATGTAATTTCTAGTTACACTTGCATTTTGGATGTGTAATTGTTGTTTACACATGTATTTAGGTATGTATGTTTGCCATCCTTAGATGATTCTTCTCTTGAACTATACATTTCAAAAGGCAAATAATATAGATTTTGTTGACTTTGGGTTTTGTGGTTCGCAATTCATGTAGTAATCATGAATAAAAGAATGAGGCATGTTTTTTTCCAAAGTATGTTGTTTGAAGATGTTGATAATGTTATGCCTTTCAAGTGCAAGGTTCAGTTTTTTACTTGACGAAAAGTTAAGGGAAGTTGCTGCAAGTGATGAGGTCAGAGAGCTGCTATTGAATATAAGATTAGCAGGGAGCGCATTGGCGAAGAAGTATGTTAAATATTTGGTTATTTTTGAAAAAAATGTGGTATTCTTCAAGGTATTTGTTGTTGCCTGCTAAACCTTTGTGCAGATTGATTTAATTGATAAACAGGCGAATTATTGTAAAGGAAAATCAAACTAATACATGTTTATGTAGTTTGATGTATAATTGATGCATATGGATGTGTAACTTGTAGATACACATACATATAGCATGTGTAATAAAAAGTTACACATGCATATGGATGTGTAACTTTTAGATACACATGCCATATACATGTGTAACTTCTGGGTACACATGTGTAACCGTTTCTTGCCATACGCATATGTGAGTCCACACATATATATATACAAGTGTAACTTTGCATTACACATGTCATATGGATGTGTAACTTATGGATACACATGCCATATGCATGTGTAACTTCTGTTTACATTCGCACTATACTTTAATAATTTTGGGCCTAGATTTAATATTTTTGGGCCTAAATTTAAATTTTATTTAATTATGGGCTTGAAAATATATAAAAGGGTATGAATGTCCTTTAATAACTCGGGGCCTATATTTAAACTTATTTTAATTAAGGGCCTCATATTATGGGTTATACATGGGTTGGGCCTTAGCCTAATTTTCCCTTTCGATAAAAAGATAGGAGAGTAAACTCTGCTCGAAATAACAAATGTGTATATATGAAAACTATCATACTTAAACGACTTTGTCTCAAGAATAAGAGATAGAATATACTTTTGAGTGATAGATAAGTTCAAGTCTCCACAAACCTTTTAGTCGGATGAAGTTCCACCGGTTCCTCGAGTAGTTCTTCGTCTTCGTAAAATGATCGCCATGGAGTCTGGAGATTCAACTACACTTGACTATCCTAGACCGAGACTTAGTCATAAGTAAACTAGAAAATCAAGACATATGGATTCTCGTTCACATGCTTGATATCCTTGGTGCTTCAACATTACTCGAAATCTTCGTCACTTCCAAGTACTCCAATGATTCCAAAGGTTGTAAGTTTAGCATCATCGTTGTTGAAGTTCCGTAGCCATAACAATGAGAAAAAAAATGCTCTCGATCATTGTTATACAGTGTCATAGTATTATTACACATCATCAAAGTTCTCATATCACAACTTCGACAACAATACTATGGTGATATGTATCACTCCCCCTTAGTCAATACTTCGTCTCAACATGAAAACCACTCCCCCTTACATAATGATCCGTAAAACACGTAAACCATATGTATTTGTAGTGTGAACTACATATTAATTATCCCCATTTTTGTCAATAAAATTGGCAAAGGTACGAAAACGGGATCATAATGAAATCCTCATGGAGACGCTTCAAGACCAAAAAAAAAGTACTATCAACTTTGTTTAGATGCAATCATAAATCCGAAGCTAAATGCATTCATCACGGAGTTTATAAAGATACAAGATAACTCCTCAAATATTCCACAACCGCACTCCCAACAAAGATATGAAAATTAAGCGCAAGTTCAAAAGAACTCTCCCCCACTTGATGTCATTCCCGAAAGAACAACAAGAGCGACCTTACTTTTACAAGAAAAGAAGGATTTCAAGAAGACTCTAAGATACTTATAAGATACATCTACTTAGAAACAAATGTGGAAACACCTCAAGTAGTTCCAAACTCGATTGCCCAAAGGATCTAAATAAGAGTAGGGGAAAGAGTTATGGAAGACTAATGAACTAGAACGACACCAATAGACTGTCGTAGGTTTTGAAACGTAGCAGTATCTAATGGTTTGGTGAGAATATCAGCCAATTGTTGTTCCGAGGTCACAAATTCCATATTAATGATACCATTTTCATAAAGATCTCGGATAAAATGGTACCTTATGTCAATGTGCTTAGTCCTTAAGTGCTCAACTAGATTTTCTGTTATGTGAATTGCACTGTTGTTATCGCATAAGATTCTCATTATTCCAGTGTTGATTCCATAATCAGCAAGCATTTGTTTCATCCATAGAAGTTGAGTACAACATGAACCTGCAGTGATGTATTCTGCTTCACATGTTGAGAGGGATTGTGAATTTTGTTTCTTGGTATGCCAAGATACGAGATTCAGTCCTACATAGTAGAAACCCCCTGAGGTACTTTTTCTATCTTTCACACATCCTGCCCAATCTGCATCTGAATGGGCAGTAAGATCATTGTTAGTATCAAAAGTGTAAGAGAGACCATACCCTACAGTGTGATTAATATATCGTATGATCCTTTTTTCAATTGCAAGATGGGATTCCATTGGATTTTCCTGAAACCTAGCACATCAACCAACAGTAAAAGCAATATCAAGTCGAGTATCCGTGAGATATCAAAGTCATCCAATGATGGATCGATAAAGTTTTTGATCAACATTTACACATTTATCATCTCGATAAAATTTACCAGGGGTGGGAATATGAGTTAGTTTAGGGGTAGACTTTTCAAGACCAAATCTTGAAACAAGATCTCTGGCATATTTCTCTTGAGATAAGTAAATTCCATCCCGGTGTTGTTGAATTTGTAAACCCAAAAAGAATTTTAATTTCACCAACATTGCTCATATCAAAATCCTTTCCAAGAGATACTTGAAACTCTTGTGCAAGTCTCTCTGATGTTGATCCATAGATGATGTCATCTACATAAACTTGAGAAATCACAACATCTTTTCCACTCCACTTGGTAAACAATGTTTTATCCGCTTCTCCTCTCGAAAAACCTTTCGCAAAAAGAGATGAGGTTAGTTTTTCGAACCAGGAACGAGGTGCTTGTTTCAACCCAGGATCGAACGTGATCTGGGAAATCAAGTTTTTCAAATCCCTTAGGTTGAGCTACATAGACTTCTTCCTTTAAGGTTCCGTCTAGAAAAGCGGATTTGATGTCCATTTGAAATAGCTTTACCTTAAGAAAACAAGCATGAGCTAATAATAATCTGATGGACTCAAGGCATTTCGCAGGAGTGAAGGTTTCATCAAAGTCGATTCCTTCGATTTGTGAATATCCTTGAGCGACAAGTCTAGCTTTGTTTCTGACAACAGTGCCAAACTCATCAGACTTGTTCTTAAATATCCATTTGGTGCCAACAACGTTGATATTTGGAGGACAAGGTACAATCTTCCATACATGTCATCTTTCAAATTGATTTAACTCTTCATGTATTGCATTCACCCATAAGGGATCGCTAAGAGCTTCATCAATATTCCTTGGTTCTACTTGTGAAAGATAACAACCATAATTGCATAAATATTGAAGTTGTCCTCTAGTCTTTGCAGTAGAATCTCTTCCTCCAATGATATTGTTGGGATCATGGTTTCTTTGAACCCAGAGTTGTCGTTGATGGAAACGATCTTGTTCAACATGCACAGTTTGATCAGTGTTTTTCTCCTCGTCACTAAAAGGATCGGGATCAGTGACAGTAGGAACAACTTCAACTGAATCAGGAACTTCTTTGACTTTCTCAGTTGTCTCGATAGGAGACAATTCAGAAGGAAAAAAATTATGATGAAAGTCGCTAATATCATCAATGATAACGTTAGCGGATTCCATCATTACTTGGGCTCTGAGATTAAATACCCGAAAACCACGACTATCCGATGCACATCCCAAAAAGATACCTTCATCACTTTTAGTATCAAATTTTCCTCTCTGTTCTTGATCTTTTAGGATGTAGCACTTACTTCCGAACACTCTAAGATAGTGCAAGTTGGGTTTTCTACCATACCACAACTCATACGGAGTCTTTAGGTTTTTAGACCGTAGATAGACACGGTTGATCAAGTAACATGCTGTGAAGACAACTTCTCCCCAAAATCTTAGAGGTAAGTTTTTGATATGGAGCATAACCCTGGACATTTTCTGAATATTCCTATTCTTTCTTTCAGCAACTCTATTGGCTTGAGGAGTAATTGGTGGTGAGTATTGTTGAATAATCCTCCTCAACAATGATAACGTTAGCGGATTCCTGGATATTCATATTCTTTGTTTCATCCATAGAAGTTGAGTACAACATGAACCTACAGCGATGTATTCTGCTTCACATGTTGATAGAGATTGTGAATTTTGTTTCTTGCTATGCCAAGCTACGAGATTCGGTCCTACATAGTAGAAACCCCCTCATATACTTTTTCTATCTTCCACACATCCTTCCCAATCTGCATCTTTATAGGCAGTGAGATCAGTTTTAGTATCAAAAGTGTAAGAGAGACCATACCCTACAATGTGATTAATATATCGTATGATCCTTTTTGCAGCTGCAAGATGAGACTCCTTTGGATTAACCTGAAACCTAGCACAGCAACTAACACCAAAAGCATTATCTGGTCGAGTAGCCGTGAGATATAAAAGGCTTCCAATGATGGATTGATAAAGTTTTTGATCAACATTTACAGCTTTATCATCTCGATGCAATTTACCAATGGTGGGCATAAGAGTTAGTTTAGGGGTAGACTTATCAAGACCAAATCTTGAAACAAGATCTCTGGCATATTTCTCTTGAGATAAGTGAATTCCATCCCTGTGTTTTTAAATTTGTAAAACCAAAAAGAATTTTAATTCACCAACATTGCTCATTTCAAACTCCTTTCCAAGAGATACTTGAAACTCTTGTGCAAGTCTCTCTGATGTTGATCCATAGATGATGTCATCTACATAAACTTGAGCAATCACAATATCTTTTCCACTCCACTTAGTAAACAAAGTTTTATCCGCTCCTCCTCTCGAAAAACCTTTCCCAAGAAGAGAAGAGGTCAGTTTTTTGAACCAGGAACGAGGTGCTTGTTTCAACCCATGTAGTGCCTTATTAAGTTTAAGAACGTGATCTAGGAAATCAGGGTTTTCAAATCCCTTAGGTTGAGCTACATAGACTTATTCCTTTAAGGTTCCGTTTAGAAAAGCGGATTTGATGTCCATTTGAAATAGCTTTACCTTAAGAAAACAAGCATGAGTTAATAATAATCTGATGGACTCAAGGCGTGCCATAGGAGCGAAGTTTTCATCAAAGTCGATTCCTTCGATTTGTAAATATCTTTGAGCGACAAATCTAGCTTTATTTATGACAATAGTTCCAAACTCATCAGACTTGTTCTCAAATATCCATTTGGTGCCAACAATGTTGATATTTGGAGGACAAGGTACAAGCTTCTATACATCTTTTCTTTCAAATTGATTTAAATCTTCATGCATTGCATTTCACCCATAAGGGATCGCTTAGAGCTTCATCAATATTCCTTGGTTCTACTTGTGAAAGATAACAACCATAATTGCACAAATTTTGAAGTTGTCCTCTAGTATTTGCAGTAGAATCTCTTCCTCCAATGATATTGTTGGGACCATGGTTTCTTTGAACCCAGAAGTGTTGTTTAGGGAAATGATCTTGTTCAACAGGCACAGTCTGATCAGTGTTTTTCTCCTCGTCACTAGAAGGATCGGGATCAGTGATAGTAGGAACAACTTCAACTGAATCAGGAACTTCTTTGACTTTCTCAGTTGTCTCGGTTGGAGGCAATTCATCAGGAGAAAAATCATGATGAAAGTCGCTAATATCATCAATGATAATGTTAGCGGATTCCATCATTACTTGGGTTCTGAGATTAAATACTCGAAAACCACGACTATCAGATGCATAGCCCAAAAAGATACCTTCATCACTTTTAGTATCGAATTTCCCTCTTTGTTCTCGGTCTTTTAGGATGTAGCACATACTTTCGAACACTCTAAGATAGTGCAAGTTGGGTTTTCTACCATACTACAACTCATATGGAGTGTTTAGGTTTTAGACCGTAGATAAACACGGTTGATCAAGTAACATGCTGTGAAGACAGCTTCTCCCCAAAATCATAGAGGTAAGTTTTTGTTATGGAGCATATCCCTGACCATTTCCTAAATATTTCTATTCTTTCTTTCAACAACTCCATTGGCTTGAGGAGTAATAGGTGGTGAGTATTGTTGAATAATCCCCAGTTTGTCACAGAATTCAAATACTTTTGTGTCCTTGAATTCAGTGCCACGGTCGCTTATAATTTTCTTTAGTTTGCAACCTTGTTCATTATGGATCATATTAACAATAATCTTAAATTCACCAAGGGTTTTATTCTTATGAGCTAGGAAAGTTACCCAAGTGAATCTGGTGTAGTCATCTACCATAACTAAAGCATACTTCTTTCCACCAACAGTAGATTGTTGAATTGGTCCGAAGAGATCCAAAAGAATTAAATCACATGGAGCCTTAGTGAGAATATCTCGAGATGACTTATGGTGAACTTTCGTTTGTTTACCCTTTTGACAGGCACCACATACACCATCAATATTTGCTTTGATTTTGGGAACGCCTCTAACAAGTTCTTTGTTAATGATCTTAGTGTTTGAGGGTGAAAACAGTTTTCGCTGATTTTGGTAATTTCGAGTATGTAGGTGAGAAACAAGTCTAAACCCTAAACAATGTACTGCAAGGGAGTAGTTTGATTCGAGAGATCAATCTGTACAAATCCGGCTTAAACCAAGAAATGGCCGTTTCAGAATTGATTCGTTCACAAAGTGAAGGAGAAGGGTTGGTCTAGAGAGGGAAGCGAAGAGAGTGTTGAGACCAGAATAGTTGATTCGGGAAGAGTAGTTGTTTGACGACTTGTATCAGAAAGTGGAAAACTAACAGATGGGAAAGCTAACAAGTGATTTCTGAGTGTTGTATTCTCCTATCCAAAACTTGTCTTTGGTGGAAATAGGTGAGACCTATTTATACAAGTCGCAACGAAACGTACCCTGGTCTCGTAAGAAGTGGAAACGGTTGAGTAAATGGAAGAAAATGGTAACGGGTAACGCCTGGAATTGATGTTTCCATAATGAAGGAAACGTTTCACCATTACTTATTGTATTTACTAACCTCCCCACCCTTATGATACTTTCCTGTAACGGGCGTAGTGTACGCCGCACGCTGTAAACCGCCAGACCAATACCTTGATGAGCATCCCCCAGTTTGTGACATGTTTTGATGTCTCGAGTGTTTTCATGGAAAACGTGTATCATGTTTCTACGTGTGGGGAGTCCAAAGGATTTGGCATTTGTAGCCAAGTTGGTGTCGTGACCAAAGAATAGGCATCGTAGCCAGGTTGGTGCCGTGACCAAGAGTTAGCATCGCAGCCAAGACATTGCCACGAGTCGTTTGGTGGCAGGTTTGTACGGATGAGATCTGCATCTCAGGAGGAAGGGTGGCCCTATATTGTTGCAACCCTTCGTTTGGCAACCAGCGGCATGGTTGCAGCGCTTTCATGTTCTTGGCACGGCCAAATTAGGGTTTTGGCGTCGTGGCCAAGAGATTGCCACAAATCATTTGGTGGCAAGTTTATATTGATTGTTGCAACCTTTCGTTTGCAGCTAGTGGCATGGTTTAGGCGCGGCCGATCTAGGATTTTGGCGTAGTTTAGGCACGACCAAAACTAGGGTTCTGGCATAATTTAGGTGCGACCAAAATTAGGGCTTGGCATTGGGCCAAAATTTTCCATGCGTTCGGTGGCAATCTTGTACGGCTGAGATTTGCATCTCAGGAGGAAGGGTGGCCGTTGATTTTTGCAACCCTTCTTTTGGTTGCCAGCGGCATGTGGCAGGGTCGGCATGGCTTTGGCATCTTTTAGGCGCGGCCAAAATTAGGGTTTTGGCAAAACCGTGGTGTTTGGCCTTGGGCCGGAAGTTGCCATGTGTTAGGTGGCGAACTTGGACGGCTGAGATTTGTATCTCATATGGAAGGGTAGCCATTGATTGTTGCAACCCTTTGTTTGGCAGCCAGCGGCATGTGGTAGGGCCGACATGGCTGTGGCATATTTAGGCGCGGCCAAATTTAGGGTTTTGGCAAAACCTCGATGTTTGGCCTTGGGACGGAAGTAGCCATGCGTTAGGTGGCGAACTTGGACGGCTGAGATCTGCATCTTAGATGGAAGGGTAGCCGTTGATTGTTGCAACCCCTCGTTTGGCAGCCTGCGGCATGTGGTAGGGCCGGCATGGATTTGGAACATTTTAGGCGCGACCAAAATTAGGGTTTCGCAAAACCTTGATGTTTGGCCTTGAGCCGGAAGTTTCCATGCGTTAGGTGGTGAACTTGGACAGTTGTGATCTGTATCTCAGATGGAAGGGTAGCCGTTGATTGTTGCAATCCTTCGTTTGGCAGTCAGCGGCATGTGGTAGGGCCGGCATGGCTTTGGCATATTTTAGGCGCGGCCAAAATTAGGGTTTTGGAAAAACAGTGATGTTTGGCCTTGGGCCGGAAGTTGCCATGTGTTAGGTGGCGAACTTGGACGGCTGAGATCTGCATCACAGATGGAAGGGTAGCCATTAATTGTTGCAACCCTTCGTTTGGCAGCCAGCGAGATGTGGTAGGGCAGACATGGCTTTGGCATATTTTAGGCGCGACCAAAATTAAGGTTTTGGAAAAACCATGATGTTTGGCCTTGGGCCGGAAGTTTCCATGCATTAGGTGGCGAACTTGGACGGCTGAGATCTGCATCACAGATGGAAGGGTAGTCGTTGATTGTTGCAACCCTTCGTTTGGCAGCCAGCGGCATGTGGTAGGAACGACATGTCTTTGGCGCGGAGATGTGGTTGGCATGGTTGGCATGCCTTGGCGCGAAGATATGGCTGGCATGGTATGCCATTGGCACCGTGGTGCGGCTGGCATGGTCGTCATGCCTTTGGCGCGAAGATGTGGCTGGCATGGTATGTCATTGGCACTGTGGTACGACTGGTATGGTCGGCATGCCTTTGGCGCGGAGATGTGGCTGGCATGGCATGCCATTGGCACGATGGTGCGTCTGGCATGGTCGACATGCCTTTGGCGCAGAGATGTGGCTGGCATGGCATGCCATTGACACGATGGTGCGTATGGTATGGTTGGCATGCCTTTGGTGCGAAGATGTGGTTGTCATGGCATGTCATTGGCACGGTTGGAATGCCTTTGGCGTGAATATGTGGCTGGCATGGAATGTCATTGGCACGGTGGTGCGGCTGGCATGGTTGGCATGCCTTTGGCGCGGAGATGTGGCTGGCATGGCATGCCATTGGCACGTTTGGCTAGCACGCGTGGCTGGCATGTGTAGAGATGATGCCAGTCAGTACCGAGGGCTCTGCCGTGGAGCATGGCATATACATAAAAAAAGTTACCCCGGTCATTTTACGCAGTCATGTTGAATGGTTCAATAAACGTGTTAGTGGCGACGTTATTACTCAAGTTTGACGTCATTGTTTGACTAAGGTTTTACGATTTTAACTCTAAGCTAAAAACCATCATCAACATTAAGTCCCCTGCTTAGATCGGAACAGGGGATTTGTTGCGGGGTAAGCATAAGATGGTGACAGAGAGGGACAAAATTGAAACGGCAAGTCATGAAGAGATGGTCAGGAAGATCCGTCTAACCTTTTTCAGGAGTGTTTTGAGAATCCGTGATTCTTGCGTTGACGGCCTTGCGTAAATCCCGCCCGTGGTGTTGCTGGCTAGACCGTGAGAATGGTAGTGGCGGTTGCTGGCTGAGATGCAGAATGTTGGCTTGGTATAGCGCTCGCTCGACATGGCGCGGACTTTTGTCACGGTGCCAGCATGGCATGGCGCGGAATGTTGGGCATTGTGAGACTTACTTCTTGCGGGCCCAATTTCCTTTTCCCATTCGTGGTTCAAATAGGGAATCCTTTCCTTATTAAAATTCCAAAAGTGTCACACCTATAAAAGGGGTTGCTCTCCCTTTTATTTTGTACCCTTGTTCTCACGTCCTTGTGCTAGCGGCAGAGTGGTAGCAATAAAGCGAGAAAGCATTTCAGGTATGTCCTCCAGGGTTTCTCCTTCAATCTCTTTCCTTTTTTTTATTGGCGCAAACCCTAGCCGTAGGTATATCTTCTATGAACTTGTAGAAATATTTTAGCGTGAACACCGCAATAGCGTTAAACACCTCAATTATTACGCAATAGTAGGCCTGCACGGGAAGGTGACTTCCACCAATTCCTTTCCCATGAAAACCTAGCTTTTAGGGTTTCCCTTTTTCTTGGTGTAGCCGTGTGTATAATTTCCGCGGTGGAGCGTGCTTTCTTGGCCGGGCACGTACTTTCCGTTGCGAGGTACGGTTTTGACAAAGAGTGTTCTTTCCGTGGCTATGTAGGGTTCGCTAGTTTCCATTTCTTCGGTTATGTGTGTTATGACTTGTGGTTGAAAATATAGTGGCTTGAAACCGAAATGAATTCTTCATTGCTGATAAAGTAATCTTCGTGCACCCTCCTTCCAGTAGTAATCTTTTTTTATACCCCTTTCTTTTGTTGTAGTTGAAAGCGTAAGTAGCTTAAGAAGGTTTCGTTAGGATGTCACCTGAGAAAATCCCTGTCGTGGCTTCGAAAAATATTGGCAGCTCTAAGCCAAACATGAATGATGATTTTTTCACAATGTCCTCCACATCTAGGAGAAATCATCCTAAGTTCATGCCCGTCCTCCTGACCGGTTCAGAGGGTGAAGGAGACACCCAGTCGGTTCGACCAGGTTGTGTAATACGATTTTTCCTTCAGAGGAAAGAGTATCCTACTTCTTCCATTGACTTCAGAATCTGTCAGAGTCTGTTGCGCTCTTTCGACAAGTGGATGCAATTCATGATAAGTCAGGACTGCTGTTTGAGGGTGAAAACGATTTCTGCTGATTTTGGTAATTTCGGGTGTGTGGGTGAGAAACGAGTTTAAATCCTAAATAATGTACTGCAAGGGAGTACTTTAGATTCGAGAGATCAATCTGTACAAATCCGGCCTAAACCAAGAAATGGCCGTTCCAGACTTGCTTCGGTCACAAAGTGAATAAGAAGGGTTGGTTTTGGGGAGTAAAGCGAAGAGAGTGTTGAGACCAGAATAGTTGATTCTGGAAGAGTAGTTGTTTCATGACTTGTAACATAAAATGGGAAGCTAACAGATGGAAAGATAGCAAATATTTTCTGAGTTTTGTATCCTCCTGACCTGAACTTGTTGTTCGGTGGAAATAGGTAATGCCTATTTATACAAGTCGAAGTGAAACGTACTCTGGTCTCATTAAGAAATGGAAAACGGGTGAGTAAATGAGAGGAGGTGGTAATGGTTAATGCTTGGAATTGATGTTCCATAAAATAAAGCGTTTCACCATTACTCCGCGTATTTACTAACCTCCTCATCCTTATGACACTTTCTTATAACGAGCGTAGTGTACGCCGCACGCTGTAAACCGCCAAACCAATACCCAATGAGCATCCACCAGTTTGTGACATGTGTTGATATCTCGAGTGTTTTCGTGGAAAACATGTAGCATGTTGTTGTTGTCTGTCAAATTGAGCTTGGGAGACTTGACGGCTCGGTGGTGACCTTCCACGGTCGAGATTTTGCATCTTAAGAGGAAGGTAACCGCTGATTATTGAAACCTTTAGTTTGGTAGCCAGTGGCATGAAAGTATGATCAGTATGGCTTTAATATGGCCTAGTTTAGGCGCAGCCAAAAGTGAGGGTTTTGGCTTTGGTTAGGCGCGACCAAACTAGGGCCAAAGGTTGCCATGTGTTAGCTGGTAACCTTGGACGGCTAAGATCTGCATCTTAGATGAAAAGGTCGCCTTTGATTGTTGTAGGCCTTCATTTTGGTAGCCGCATAGGGAAGGCCGGCATGGTATGGAGCGGAAAGGTGGTTGGCATGCCATTGGCACATGTGGCATGGCATGCCTTGGCGTGGCCAAAACTAGGGTTTTGGGCCAAAGGTTACCATGTGTCGTTTGGCGACCTTGTACGGCTAGGATTTGCATCTAGGATGGAAGGGTGTCCATTGATCGTCGCACGTCTTCGTTTTGGTAGCCGCATGGGGAAGGCCGGCATGGTATGGCGCGGCAAGGTGGTTGGCATGCCATTGGAACATGTGGCATGGCATGGCATGGCTTGGCGCGGTTTGGCGTGGCCAAAAATAGGGTTTTGGTCCAAAGGTTACCATGTGTTGTTTGGCGACCTTGGACGGCTAGGATTTGCATCTAGGATGGAAGGGTGGTCGTTAATCGTCGCACGCCTTCGTTTTGGTAGCCGCATGGGGAAGGCCAGCATGGTATGGCGCGGCAAGGTGGTTGGAATGCCATTCGCACGTGTGGCATGGCATGCCTTGGCGCGGTTTGGCGTGGCAAAAACTAGGGTTTTGGGCCAAAGGTTACCATGCCTTGTTTGGCAACCTTGGACGGCTAGGATTTGCATCTAGCATGGAAGAGAGGTTGTTGATCGTCGCACGTCTTCGTTTTGGTAGCCGCATAGGGAAGGCCGATATGGTGGGGCCAAGGCCAATGGTGCGGATGGCTTGATATAGTGGGGCCAAGGGTTTGGTACGGACGGCTTGGCATGGTGGGGCCAAGGCAAGGTGCGGTTGGCTTGGCATGGTGGGGCCAAGGGTTTGGCATGCCATTGGCGCATGGTGCGGAAAGCATGGTTAGGGCCAAGGAAAGGCGCGGTTGGCTTGGCATGGCGGGGTCAAGGGTTTGGCATGCCATTGGTGCATGGTGCGGCTAGCATGGTTGGGGCCAAGGAAAGGTACGGTTGACTTGTCATGGTGGGGCCAAGGGTTTGGCATGCCATTGGCGCATGGTGCGGCTAGCATGGTTTCCATGCCTTGGCGCGGTAGACGTGGCTGGCCTAGTTTTCCATTGGCACAGTGGTGCGACTGGCATGGTTGGCATGCCTTGGCGCGGAGATGTGGCTGGCATGGTTTGCCATTGGCACAGTGGTGCGGCTGGCATGGTTGGCATTCCTTGGCGTAGAGATTTGGCTGGCATGGTTTGCCATTGGCACAGTGGTGCGGCTGGCATGGTTGGCATGCCTTGGAGCGGAGATGTGGCTGGTATGGTTTTCCATTGGCACAGTGGTTCCGGTGGCGTGGTTGGCATGACTTGGCGCGGAGATGTGGCTGGCATGGTTTGCCATTGACACAGTGGTGCGGATGGCTTGGTTGGCATGCCTTGGCGCGGAGATGTGGCTGTCATGGTTTGCCATTGGAACAGTGGTGCGGCTGGCATGGTTGGCATGCCTTGGCGCGGAGATGTGGCTGGCATGGTTTGCCATTGACACAGTCGTGCGGCTGGCATGGTTGGCATGTATTGGCACGGTAGCATGAGAATTAGGGTTTGGCATAGATAATGTCGATCAATGTTAAGGGTTCTGCCGTGGAACATGACACATAAAAAAAAGGTACCCTGGTAATTCGTACGTAGGCATGTTGATCGATTCAATAAATGTGCTAATGGTCATAGTGACGTCAAGTAAGTTGTACGATTTTACAATTTTAACCCTAAGAAATGGTCGTTCCATACTTGTTTCGGTCACAAAGTGAAGGAGAAGGGTTGGTCTAGGGAAGGAAGCGAAAAGAGTGTTGAGACCAGAATAGTTGATTCGGGAAGAGTAGTTGTTTGACGACTTATATCAGAAAGTGGAAAGCTAACAGATGGGAAAGCTAACAAGTGATTTCTGAGTGTTGTACTCTCCTGACCAAAACTTGTCTTTAGCGGAAATAGGTGAGACCTATTTATACAAGTCGCAACGACACGTACCCTGGTCTCGTAAGAAATGGAAACGGTTGAGTAAATGGAAGAAAATGGTAGCGGGTAACGCCTGGAATTGATGTTTCCATAATGAAGGAAATGTTTCACCATTACTTCTTGTATTTACTAACTGCCTCACCCTTATGACACTTTCCTGTAATGGGCATAGTGTACACCGCACGCTGTAAACCGCCAGATCAATACCCTGATGAGCATCCCCCAGTTTGTGACATGTTTTGATGTCTCGAGTGTTTTCGTGGAAAACGTGTAGCATGTTGCTACGTGTGGCGCGGCCAAAGGATTTGGCGTTTATCGCCAAGTTGGTGGCGTGACCAAAGAATAGGCATCATAGCCAGGTTGGTGCCGTGACCAAGAGTTAGGATCGCAGCCAAGACATTGCCATGAGTCGTTTGGTGGCAGGTTTGTACGGATGAGATCTGCATCTTATGAGGAAGGGTGTCCGTACATTATTGCAACCCTTCGTTTGGAAACCATCGGCATGGTTGCAACGCTTGCATACTCTTGGCACGGCCAAATTAGGGTTTTGGCGTTGTGGCCAAGAGATTGCCACAAATCGTTTGGTGGCAAGTTTGTATGGCTGAGATTCGTATCTCAGGAGGAAAGGTGTCCGTTGATTGTTGCAACCTTTCGTTTGCACCTAGTGGCATGGTTTAGGCGCGGCCGAGCTAGGATTTTGGCGTAGTTTAGGCGCGGCTAAAACTAGGGTTTTGGCATAATTTGGGTGCGACCAAAATTAGGGCTTGGCATTGGTCCAAAAGTTTCCATGCACCCGGTGGAAAGCTTGTACGGCTGAGATTTGCATCCCAGGAGGAATGGTGGTTGTTGATTGTTGCAACCCTTTTTTTGGCAGCCAGCGGCATGTGATAGGGTCGGCATGGCTTTGGCATCTTTTAGGCGCGACCAAAATTAGGGGTTTGGCAAAACCGTGATGTTTGGCCTTGGGCCGGAAGTTTCCATGTGTTAGGTGGAGAACTTGGATGCCTGAGATCTGTATCTCAGATGGAAGGGTAGTCGTTGATTGCTGCAACCTTATTTTGGCAGCCAACGACATGTGGTAGGGCCGGCATGGCTTTAGCATATTTTAGGCGCGACAAAAATTAGGTTTTTGGCAAAACCGTGATGTTTGTCCTTGGGCCGGAAGTTTCCATGCGTTAGGTGGTAAACTTGGACGGCTGAGATCTGCATCTCAGATGGAAGGGTAGTCGTTGATTGTTGCAACCCTTTGTTTGGCAGCCAGCGGCATGTGGTAGGGCCGTCATGGCTTTGGCATATTTTAGGCGCGGCCAAAATTAGGGTTTTGGCAAAACTGTGATGTTTGACCTTGGTCCGGAAGTTTCCATGCGTTAGGTGGCGAACTTGGATGGCTGAGATATGCATCTCAGATGGAAGGGTAGCCGTTGATTGTTGCAACCCTTCATTTGGCAGCCAGCGGCATGTGGTAGGGCCAGCATGGCTTTGGCATATTTTAGGCGCGGCCAAAATTAAGGTTTTGGCAAAACCGTGATGTTTGGCCTTGGGCCAGAAGTTTCCATGCGTCAGGTGGCGAACTTGGACGGCTGAGATATGCATCTCAGATGGAAGGGTAGCCGTTGATTGTTGCAACCCTTCGTTTGGCAGCCAGGGGAATGTGGTAGGGCCGGCATAGCTTTGGCATACTTTATGCACGGAAAAACTATGGTTTTGGAAAAACCGTGATATTTGGCCTTGCGCCGGAAGTTGCCATGCGTTAGGTGGCGAACTTAGACGGCTGAGATCTGCATCTCAGATGGAAGGGTAGCGGTTGATTGTTCCAACCCTTCGTTTGGCAGCCAGCGGCATGTGGTAGGGCCAGAATATCTTTGGCATATTTTAGGCGCGGTCAAAATTAGGGTTTAGGCAAAACCGTGATGTTTGACCATGGTCTGAAAGTTGCCATGCGTTAGGTGGTGAACTTGGACGGCTAAGATCTGCATATCAGATGGAAAGGTAGCCGTTGATTGTTGTAACCCTTCATTTGGCAGCCAGCGGCATGTGGTAGGGCCGGCATGGCTTTGACATATTTTAGGCGCGACCAAAATTAAGGTTTTGAAAAAACCGTGATGTTTGGCCTTGGGCCGGAAGTTTCCATGCGTTAGGTGGCGAACTTGGATGGCTGAGATCTGCATCTCAGATGGAAGGGTAACCGTTGATTGTTGCAACCCTTCTTTTGGCATCCAACGACATGTGGTAGGGCCGGCATGGCTTTGGCATATTTTAGGCGCGGAAAAAATTAGGGTTTTGGCAAATCCGTGATGTTCGGCCTTGGGTCGGAAGTTGCCATGCGTTAGGTGGGGAACTTGGACGGCTTAGATCTGCATCTCAGATGGAAGGGTAGTCGTTGATTGTTGCAACCCTTCGTTTGGAAGCCAGCGGCATGTGGTAGGACTGGCATGGCTTTGGCGCGGAGATGTGGCTGGCATGGTATGCCATTCGAACTGTGGTGCGGCTGGCATGGTTGGCATGCCTTGGCGCGAAGATGTGGCTGTCATGGTATGCCATTGGCACTATGGTGCGGCTGGCATGGTCAGTATGCCTTTGGCGCGAAGATGTGGCTGGCATGGCATGCCTTTGGCGTGGAGATATGGATGGCATGGCATGCCATTGGTACGATGGTGCGGCTGGCATGGTCGGCATGCCTTTGGCGCATAGATGTGGCTGGCATGGTATGCCATTGGAACGATGGTGCGGATGGCATGGTCGGCATGCCTTTGGCGCGGAGATGTGGCTGGCATGGCATGCCATTGGCACGGTGGTGCAGCTGGCATGGTTGGCATGCCTTTGGCGCGGAGATGTAACTTGCATGGCATGCCATTGGCACGGTGGTGCGGCTGGCATGGTTGTAATGTCTTTGGCGAGGTGGTGCGGCTGGCATGGTTGGCATGCCTTTGGCGCAGAGATGTGGCTGGCATGGCATGCCATTGGCACGTTTGGCTAGCATGCGTGGCTGGCATGTGTAGAGATGATGCCAGACAGTACCGAGGGCTCTGCCGTGGATCATGGCATATACATAAAGAAAAGGTACCCTGGTCATTTTACGCAGTCATGTTTAATGGTTCAATAAACGTGCTAGTGGCGACATTATTACTCAAGTCTGACGTCACTGTTTGACCAAGGTTTTACGATTTTAACCCTAAGCTAAAAACCACCATCAACACTTAGTTAAGAGACGATAATTGATGTGACCAAAACGCTCATGAAAGATGTGTTGATTCGACCTTAGTCAAATTGCAACAATTGCTAAACTGAGTATCAAGAAGATAACAGTTATTTTTACCACGAGTTCCTTGAAAAATTACTTTTCCAGTTTTGTCTACAATGTCACATCTATTTGCATTGAACACAACTCTATGGCCTTTGTCACAAATTTTAATAGAAAAAAGATTTGCAGTCATACCTTTAATGTATACTACATCATGGATTTCTGGAACACCGGGAAGCTTGATCGTACCCTTCTTGCTAATGTATCAAAAACTCCCATCTCCGAAAGTAACCGGTCCTCCTTCAGAGTCGCTTGTGGAGATAAACCACGAAAGGTCACTAGTCATATTTTGGCTACAACCAATGTCAAGAAACTATTGGAAGAGTGATGTTGATTTTAAGGCAAAAGCTCCCATACTAACACTACTTTTCAGTTTAGGATTTCTTGTTAGTATTGTACACCTTTTTAGATAAGCAAACGGTTGTTCAGATTTCTTGTGAAGATTGCTCGCGACTTTTATACTTTTCTGAAAACATGTACATGTATGTTGATTGTGAGACTCACAGAACATACAAAGGCCAACATCAATTGAGAAGTTCTTTCTTCGATCAAGTTTCTTAAAGTATAAACTTTGTTTAACACTTGACTCAATATGATCCTTTAGAGAGGAATCAAATGAGTTATTCATCATCACTGAAGTAAGATCACGGTTGATCCGGATTTGTTCATCCAACTTCCTTTGGAGAATAACAAGGATTTTAGAACATTCCCTAAGATTGTGGTTTATTCCTGCTTGAAGCGTTTATACAAACTTACTGTCCATCTAGTCAGATCGCCACAAACACAGACTTTTGAGGTCTTGCACGTGTTTACCTGCTCTGATACCAATTGAAAATATGGGGATACAACAACCTCACCCAATATTTCGATTAGCAATCTGTATGGACTAACTCCAAAATACTTTCTAGAGAATCAACTAGACAGTCAGACTCAATCTAAAGAAAAGTATATCGAGAAGTTAATATCTCAATCTCTTGATTTGATCTTTACTCAAGCAAATAGAAATTTGCGAGTCTTTATCAAATACAAGGATAATAACTTGGATGGTACCAAAGACCAATATCCAAGGATCAATCAATTTCCAACCAACAACGAAGGGTTGGATTTCACAATTGATTGATATAACGCAAACCTGTGATGTTTCAATTACATAACAAAATATAATGTTGAATAGAAATAACACAAACACCAGGAATTTTGTTAACGAGGAAACTGCAAATGCAGAAAAATCCCGGGACCTAGTCCAGATTGAACACCACACTGTATTAAGCCGCTACAAACACTAGCCTACTACAAACTAAATTCGGTCTGGACTGTAGTTGAACCCTAATCAATCTCACACTGATTCAAGGTACAGTTGCGCTCCTTACGTCTCTGATCCCAGCAGGATACTACGCACTTGATTCCCTTAGCTGATCTCACCCATAACTAAGAGTTTCTAAGACCCAAAGTCGAAGACTTGATAGACAAATCTGTCTCACACAGAAAAGTCTATAGAATTGAATAAATCTGTCTCCCACAGAAATACCCAAGATTTTTTGTTCTGTATTTTGATAAATAAAGGTGAACAGGAAATAATTGATAACCCGGACTTATATTCCCGAAAAACATCCTAGTATTATCAATTACATCACAATAATCTAAATCGTATGGTAACGAAACTAGATATTGTGGAATCACAAACGATGAGACGAAGATGTTTGTGATTTCTTTTTATCTTGCCCTATCGGAGATATAATCTCAAGCCAATTATTCAGTTGAACTCGTAAGATAGAAAATGGCAAGATCATATCGCTCAGCTACAAGAAAGTAGTTTCTTCTGGCATCACAATCCTAATGAAGTCTTTCAGTCGTTAACCTACAGGGTCTCGAGAAGAAACCTAAGGTTAAAGGATAATCGACTCTAGCACACAACTAGTATCACATAGGAGGTGTGGGGATTAGTTTTTCTAGATGCTAGATGTCTCCTTTATATAGTTTTCAAATCAGGGTTTGCAATCTAAGTTACCTTGGTAACAAAGCATTCAATATTCACCGTTAAATGAAAACCCTGATTCAACCAAGCTAATATCTTTCAACCGTTAGATCGAAACTTAGCTTGTCACACACACAAATGAAATGCATTCATTTAGGTTTGAGTAACCGTACCTAAACGTGTACACTTAGTTGGTTCACAAATATTTAACTAATGGTTAGCCATATGAGCACTTTCATATTAACCGTATTCATTTTTCTCATAACTAGTTCAAATGACTCATAAGAACTAGTTGATAGAGTTGTTCAATTGCTTAGGTATTTATTCATAAACACAATTGAAACAAAATCGATTTGATACACTTGAATCAATTCTTGAACAATATAGCCACAATTTGCAAAGATTGCATTCCTTATAATTTATTGTTTTAAGTTCATGAACTACCGAATTGAGATATCACCAGCTTGAGTATGCGTACGGGTATGCGTACCTTAGCTACCGGATTTGAAAACTTCCGTGGGTACACGTACGGGTACGCGTACCTAAGGTGACTGGTTTACAAGTTTTCAAAATACAAACTCAGCAGATATTTTCGGTGGAAAACTTCTGCTAGTACGCATGCCCAACATGTCTCCTTCACCAATACCGCATGCACACATATGCACGCACTTGGCTTCCGGTACATGGATTTATACACTAATGTGCGAACACACTATATATGCTTATATCCATAGATGATAATCTCAACTCTACATTTCAATCATTGAAACATTCTTCTATAATGTTATAACAATCGTTATTCACGACTATCGTCATCAAAGCTATTTTCAAGATTGAAACGTCATCATGACTTTCGTCATGGGTAAAGATGAAAATGGTTAAAGCAAAATCTTACCAACACATATTTCAAGAAAAAGATAGGCAAGTAAATTCGGCTCGAAATAGCAAATGTGTATGTATAAAAACTATCATACTTAAACGACTTTGTCTCAAGAATAGGAGATAAAATAGACTTTTGAGTGATAGATAAGTTCAAGTCTCCACATACCTTTTAGTCGGATGAAGTTCCACCGGTTCCTCGAGTATTTCTTCGTCTTCGTCAGATGATCGCCATGGAGTCTGGAGTTTCAACTACACTTGACTATCCTAGACCGAGACTTAGTCATACGTAAACTAGAAATCACTAATATTGACAAACATGCTTGAGATAGCAACGCATGCGAGTTCGACCGAGCAATTATCTAACAGTTTGAATTCATTTCTCATCAACACACCCCAAATTTACCAAAAACAGCAGAACCAGTTTTTACCCTCAAACAACTGGCGACCACATTGGGAGATTAATCTCTCGGTTACAAGATCAATTTTCAAATTTCATTCCAATTTTTCTCAAATTCAAGATGGTAGATCTTAGGTTTGGATCAGCGAAAATCCCGATGTTACTGGCGCTGACAACACCCATGGTGTCAACATTCCTTCCGGTGACACTACTGTACCGCCTACCAGCATATCAACGCATCTCGTGGCACTACATCCTCAACCACCAGCACCAACGGCGCAGGAAACATTCCCTTAGGCGTGACACCTCCAATCACCAGAGCCAGAGCCGCTTCCGGCACTCCCAATGTTCCTTCAAGCGTAACGCCCCCGGTTGTTAATAGAGCTACTACCACTCCCCCATCAGGACGGGAGACTAGAGGAGCCATAGAATGCCAACCCCCTATTACCATTTTCGATTTTATGGAAAGACAAGAAGTTCCCGCTAAGGCTCAGACGGACATGGCCACAACTCAGAAAGAGGTACTCACTTTTCTCAAGACGCTAACCGAACGACTACCAAAAGAGCCGCGTCATCCCTTGGATCCAATAAGGAGTACTTTCAACACTTTTGGTGCAAGCACTTCAACAGAGCGTGCATTCATAGATGAGGAAGTTCGTGTTGCTCCTGAGCGCTCAAGAGAAAGGAATCAGCCGTCCAACTTCATCACACGTGAGGATCTGGAGCATCTCCTCGAAAATTGAAGCAAGGAAACCCCGATGGACATGCACCAGCATCAATCTCTTTATCCTCCTGATGTACAAAGATTTCCTCTTCCAAGAGGATACTCTTGTCCTCAATTTTCCCTTTATGACGGAACAGGTAATGCTCGTGAACACATCTCTCATTTTTTGGAGTCATTAGAAGAGCACGAATACAATCATGTCCTCCGCTTGAAATAGTTCTCAAATTCGCTTACCGGGAGAGCGTACATCTGGTACAACAACATTACACCAAACCGCATAGCCAATTGGATTCAAGCACTATGATCCAAATGTGTCTGAAAATCAATTATTAGAGTTGTGCATTAATGGCATGGCACCTTTCATCGCCTTTCACTGGAGAAATTGCGCTTCCAGACGTTCTCTTAACTTCATGAAGCTGCTAAGCGGTTGACTACAACAGCACCAGTCTTGCTGGAAGGAATCAGACCCGCCAGAAATGAAGATACACGTGAGATTCGAGGAAACAGACGTCTCATCAACAAACAATACAACAATCAACCCTCTGTAAGCGTGGTGAGGGTAGGAGGAAAGATAAAATCTCCAGTTGCAGAACAATAACTCAAACGTGCAGCACCAGCGCATCAGAGGGCCCCATCCCGAAAGGCCGCGTCTAAAGACTCATGCACAACAACAAGAAACTGGAGATGCTGCTCCAAACTTCTCGTTCCTGATCGATGAAGTGATTGAACTCCTGGAAGTATGGATTCAAGATGATGCCATCAAACTACATCCTATCAGGCGCCCACCAACTCAGGAACAAATGGAAAATCCTAAATATTGTCGTTACTACAGATGCAGGATAACTTCAATTAGGCACTGAGGGAGTTCGCAGAGACCCTCTTCCCGTCAGGAGTTGCATAGTTCCTGTGGACTCCGTCCACGAAACCGTACATACCATGCTGGAGCATTTATGAAAACAATAATAGGCGAGTTTTCGCATACAGGGAATCAGGGAAGAGCTGCTTCACAAAAAAAAAAGGGAGAATAAACTCGCATGCGTGATTTATTAAATCCCGTCAATATTCATGGTGGTGTCCGACCAAGGTTCGTGCTAGTAGCTGCCGCTCCTTCCTTTCAAGATCCATAGACGTATCCACCACTCGTCACTACCAAGATTTGTTCCTGTAGTCATCACCCGTCCTTGTCAATGATCGTGATCGCATCCATCCAAGCTCCATCCAACCTGTTTTGTACAGAGTCATCAGCAAGAGGGTGATATCCTCATCATGGTGAACCCATCGACCGCACAAAAATAGAATCACGTAAACCACACTTGGGGACTGAGGCTCACCATGGAATTAATTCGCCGTCAGTCAAGGACTTCTTTAACACAAGAGAGACGGTCAATCAAGAAGCATGTAATTTGCAAGGGAAAATCAAACTGAAGTAAAAACTGTATTCTTTCCCATGAGGAGAAAACATGACTTGCCGGCCAGCACGGTTTGTGTGCCGTCTTCCAATCTTCCATATCATATCGCCACAGAAGAACCGTAGGAACTCATATTTAGAAATCAAGGGTTAAGGGCCCCCTCACTGGAGTTCTCTCCTGAATCCGCTTCAACGCTCTCTCTTGAAGACGCTTCAACGCTCTCTCCATAAGAAGCCGCTTCAACGCACGCTCTCTCCAGAAGAAGCCTCTTCAACACGCGCTCCAGAAGCCGCTTCAACGCATGCTCTCTCCCGAAGCCGCTTCAACGCTCTCTCCAGAAGAAGACGCTTCGCCGCACCCTCCATAAGCCGCTTCAATGCACTCCAGAAGCCGCTTCAACGCACGCTCTCTCCTGAAGCCGCTTCAACGCTCTATCTAGAAGAATCCGCTTCAATGCTCTCTCTCCCGAAGCCGCTTCAGCACTCTCCCCCGAAGCCGCTTCAGTGCTCTCTTCAGAGCCGAAGACGCTCCAACACCTTACCCGCAAATTCAATGGAAGTACGTCTTTCAAAAGAAAATAAGCTCGGGATAATTACACCTGGGGAATGACAGCACAAGATGCCTTCACGTCTCTCAACCAGTTTATTTCTAATATCAACATCATCACTGTTGAAGCCTTACGAGCAGCAGAAAATTCTCAACATGAAGACGCACATGTGCATCAAAGACTCCAAAAGTACAAATCGGAGATGTTTTCACGTATCCAGCTACGTCATCGAATCTTAAGTGTAACTTTGGACTGCTCATCGCACCCCATTCCATACAACCATCCAAGATTCAGAAGACGTTTCAAAAGATGTCGCTTGGAACAAAGTCC
This sequence comes from Papaver somniferum, assembly GCF_003573695.1. Taxonomy (NCBI): domain Eukaryota; kingdom Viridiplantae; phylum Streptophyta; class Magnoliopsida; order Ranunculales; family Papaveraceae; genus Papaver; species Papaver somniferum. Next base: position 39,697,871 of record NC_039363.1, read on the forward strand.
TTAAAGATTCGGGGCACAACGTCCATCCTTCTACCTACCTATCCGGCACGCCACAAATCTTCAAGAAGCGTGTAGTCTGTAAGGGGAATATCGAACAAAAGAATGGGAGAGCTCAGATTGCAAAATCATGTACACAGGCTCTACTCTAACCTTACCGAGGAGCGCTACGTATAAAGTTTCAAGCATGAATGAGGGATTATTATTCGATCAATCCCTGGCTCCAGCCACATGAAACAAAGACTACTAAACATCAAAGAAGTGTCATCAACGCCAGGGCCAATGGCACCTTCAGTAGAGTCCTCTCCGGAGCTGCTTCAACCTCTTCTCCGGAAGCCGTTTCGACATTCTCTCGAGCTACTTCAACATCTTTTTCAGAAATTGCTTCAGCAGCCTTTTAAGGATATTCCTCATGATAGGGGTCGTCCACATCAGAGTCGAGGATTATGACGTCGTCATGAAAAGGGTATTCATGTTTATCCAGGAGTTCATGTTATACTCCACCTTCCTTCACTTTATCCGGGCAGCAAACTTTTCATCCCTAGCACTTGTTAGTTGAGATGCTTCATCGCGCCTCCACTTTTCCTCCATGCTAAACGAAGGCAAGAAAGCTTGGACCCGCTCTCGAACGATACTCAGATGTACAAGGGACTTGGAATGCATTTTGATATCCCAACCAACAGTATGCCTAATCTACATGGGGCCAACCGACATTATGCTAGGGGAACGCTCACCTGGACGCCTCTTGAACTGACATGTTCCAAGGACAGACCGACCCATCTCTCCTGGTAACATATAACTTTGTCTCATAAGTTTTATCTTTATTTGTCACCATCTAGTACTTACCCCGCAACAATGTCACTGTTACGTACTAAGCAGGGGACTTAATGTTGATGGTGGTTTTTAGTTCAAGGGCTAAAATCGTAAACCCTGCATTTAATGCGCCGTCATCCTGCAAAGGAACATAAGCCATTTAAAAATAATGAGTGCTTAATCCTCTTCACTCACATATGTATTGAGCAATTCAATATATTTGTATATATGAAATTTATTCAGAATGGTGCGTGCAACAACAATCCCAAATATTCTGTGAATTTTATCTTCCACCGGCATTATTCGCTAATGCATTACTTGCCTAGTATTTTCCTACGCCATGTTCAGCCGAACTCTCAATATTGACATGACATGACGATTAAATGTTCACTCTCAGCAGAGTAGCATGAATCTCCCGAAGTGTCAGTATTGAGATCTGCATGGAAGTACTCACATAGGCTGCATCACTCTCTGAACAAAGAGAATTTTGTATTGACGCGCTTTTAAGATAGCTCGATCAAACACGCTTAAATTTCTTAAGTAAAATCTAGACTTTTAATATCAGTCTCAAAAATAATCACGGTCGCACGATTTCGTCGCGCAATTCAATAGGCCTATCCTGCTGCTAACGGAATTAGGCAATCATCATGAAAACCACCGGTGGGCCCACTAACTCCCTAGCTGAACGGTTTTCATCTAATACATCCATAGCGCTTCGAACGATGAACCCTAACATGGGTGATCGCGTTGTTTAATAAGAGTTCAAACGAGATGAGACCGATTTAAGCGGTCTCAAATGCATCACATCCATCTAATTTCGCCAGCCTAGTTGGACGGCTTAGATCTTCCCTCGAATGATCGAAAGGGTACTGGTGTGATCACCAACGACCCAACTACATTCTTGGTCGATCGACCTGCCCACTGCAAACCAGAAACGCGTTGAATCACACGCCCAAAGAAGGGTGATCGCACAGCCTTTAAAACCCTAATTCAATAAGCGGCGTTATACAACTGCCGCAAATCAATCATGTCCGTCCAACTTCGCCAGCCTAGTTGGACGACTTAGATTGCATTTTAAAGGTTCAAGGAGATGCCAACGCGTTCACCATCGAACCAACTCCACACGTAGTCGATCGACTTGCTCATAGAAAGACCAAAGCGCATCAAATCACCGGCCCAAAGTAGGGTGAACGCGCTGTTCGAAAACCCTAAAACACGCTTTGCGGTAACACCCTTCCGTCGAAAATTGATCGTGACCACTCATCTTCGCCAGCCGATTTGAGTGGCTTAGATATAACTTTAGACGGTCCAAGAGATGTCATCGCACACACCGGTGGCTCGTCTTTGCACATGGCCAATCGTCCTGTTCGAATCAGCGCCCAGCGCTTTGATTCGACTAACCAAAACAGGGATGGCCGCACGGCTTCCAAACCCTAAATTTATGTCAACGGCAATATATAACTGCCGCAGATCATGTCATCCATCCAACTTCGCTAGCCTAGTTGGATGGTGTAGATTTTTTTTAGAAAACCAACAAAGTAGCATTGTGATCACCGACCTCTCCTCCTCCACAGGGAGCGATCGACCAAGTGACATATTTCCCATAAGATCCTCAAACGATCACCTGAAGATGGTCGGTCGTGCTACTTTTAAGACGCTCAATTCGTGACTGATTCAATCCATCTTTAAAACAACGATGCTTCTAGCGCATCGATTATTTTCAGCTGCTTATTTGAAAGCGATGCTTTGGATACATCGCTTATAATCAACGCGACACAAATATTGATTTCACAAATAACTTTTCATTTGACCTAAAAGCACTATGTGCTTATTCTAGCGGCAAGTCTCGTGACTTGACCCATTCACTCGAGACATCAAACATGTCACAAACTGGGGGATACTCACTGGGGTATTGGGCTGGCGGTTTACAACGTGCGGCGTGCAACGCGCCCATTACGAAAACGTGTCAGGAAGAACGGACGGTTAATAGCAATGAGATAGTGGGTGAAAGCGTGATCACCTTTCCCTCATAATGGAAACGTGGTGATCACCACTTTTACACAACTCCACTCCTCCACTGCTCAATCATCTCCACTTCCTACGAGATCAGAGGGTGTTCGAACATGACTTGTATAAATAGGTTTTCAACCTATTTCAAAAAAGAGGGGACACAAGTATCATCAACACAAGTAACAAGAAACCATTTTCTAATACAAGTCATAAAACAGCCACACCTTCATAATTCAACGTTCTGATCTCAAACACCTTCTCTGCTTCCCTCCCTAAGATCAACCCTTCTCCTTCACCTTGTGACCGAATTGAATCTGGAACGGCCATTTCTTGGTTTAGGCCAGAGTCTTACAGATTGATCTCTCGAACTCAAAAGTACTCCCGTGCATTGCATTTGTTTAAGGTTTGAATTCGTTTCTCATCAACACACCCCAAATTTACCAAAAATAGCAGAACCAGTTTTTACCCTCAAACAAATGGATTTTTGATTTTTCACGGTTGTATTTCCTTTTAAGAAAAAATTAACTTTTAAAATCTCATATCTAGAAGGAAGGTTATTTCTGCAACGCGGTCACTACTATATTTAATTATGGGTTCTGGTTAATGAGCGTCTTAATGATGATTATTTTTATATATAAAAATAATAAAATGGGCCAGAAATATTTTTCCGCATTTGAGAATTGTATCAAGACGACAAAGAATATAAATTATAAAAAGAGCTTATAATTGCATTATCGTGGGGAATGTGGCGTATAGCTTTACTAAAGAGTAAGTTGCAGCGTAACCCAACCTAAGCGATTAAAGATCTCATGGTATAGGTTCAAAATAGTAACTAATTTGTGACGTACTCGTCAAGTACCACTAAAAGTGATTTTCTCTTTCTTATTCCTAAAATAAGAGTAGTGTTGCATGTCACGTAAGAGGTTGAGATTTTCTCTTAATGATTCCTGTAGCTTATTCTAACTAAGAAAAGCATGGAAATATACTTCAAATAAGAGATCACCTATGAGTGAGAAGTGCGACCGCTTCTTTGCTAACTATAAGGCTAGGCTAAACTAGAGCACTCATGAGATACCAAAAACGTTCAGGGACGAAATAAACATAACCAAGAGTTTGACGATTACAAGAAAATATAACATGTGATATTTATAGTATTGTTTACATCAACGCTTGGCACAGTTCAAGACATCGCATTTACTGATTAGCCAGTAAATCTGGTAAATTATCACTAAGTTTGGCTCAAATCCACAAGCTACCACTTAACGATGCATTAAACTTTCTTTTTGTGCACTTAAAAGTTGTTAAATAATATTGACTCAGTATTTTCGCTCGTGCAGGGGATTGTTAGAATTTTAGATCAAAATTATGTGCGAGTGGAAATATTTTTCAAAATTTAAATTCCAAGAGATATGTCTTTTTATCCATAAGACACATGGTCATGAATATGTGTTATGGAGAGTCATTATTGGACATGGTGAATCACATATGGATAAAAAGACACTTGTAGAGTCACTATTAGCTCTATAAATGCCCATATCTTGTTTTAGAATTTGCATGGGCTTTTACAAGTTATAAGAAAAAATTGAAGTCAAGAGTCAGAATCAATAACTAAAAGCATAATAATTATCAACACTCGCTAGTCGAGTAGTATTGTAGTGCTACTTACTACAAGGCGTGATCGTTATATCCTGGGAGATGACCTCCGTGAACCGTAAGTACTGTACGAGGGGATCTGATAATTTGCCTTTAGGGAAAGAGGACTATCTCTCCTGGATCAACCAAATCCGATAACTATTCTAACTTTTTCTTTGATAATTTTCTATTTGTGTCATCATTATGATTTCCGGGAAACCGAAACATATATTTTTCTAACACTTACAAGATTATGTCATAAAGAAAGAGTCTTAATTGATTGGCCATTATTTCATCCAAAGAAGACCCTCTCATTTTCTTCATTTTTCCCCGCTCTAGCAGTAAGTTAGGTTCTTAACACAGACTTTAAATTTGCATCCTCAAAAATAAGGCTTACTTAAATATAGCACATACTTTTATTAACCATAACCTATTGGCTTTGGTCAATTTATTTTTACTAAAATTTGAAGTTTGACCTTTTTCTATTATTATTTCATATCCCACAAACTAGGCTAGCGATTCAGTTAATAGGTGAGAGACTGGGTTAGAAAATCGGTGACTCTGTGAACTAATAATAAAAAAAAAAAATAGGGTTTTTTTTCTTCTTATATCTTTCTTTCGTACGTGAGTTCCTAAACATGAGGAAAAAAAACTTAATCATAAAACCCTAGTTATTACTAGATACAATATTAAAATAGTTTACAATTAATTTTATATAATTATTAGTCTTATCTAATATATGTTACTAAAACGGAACAAAATGAATCAAGTCTTGCGTCCACAACATCTGAAACCCTAGAAAAATCAATTGGAAACTTATATGAAAATCATGATGGTACTAGCGATTCTGCTAATACTTTGATTTCTAATTATAATGAGGTAATTCTATAAATCTTTTATTTTATTTAACTACGTGTTGCTATTAAACTATTTTTATTATGATTATATATCTTGATCTACATAATTAAAGCCATGCATATACTACACATAATGAGAATGATGTGCCAAATCATGAATTACAACTAATAACGTTGGATACAACATCAATCTTGACACTCATTTTGTCGATGGAACAAATGCTTTTACAATTGATCAGGTATGGAATTTTGTATATTCATTTAGGCTTTTATTTGTAAGTTAGTGTATTTATCTTTATATATTTTTTGTAGTTATTTGAAAGTGGTCAAGAAAAGTTATAAGAAAGTAACTAAAGCTCTGAGATGCACTTGAGATGTATCTTTACAGTTATTTCGTACAAAGGGAACAACTGCTTTTTACCCTTGACTACCGGCTCCCCTAGAGATATCAGGAATATTTCAATCTTCAATATAGATATCAGCATTTTGTAAAGGCAATCCTCAAACCATGAGCTTTCATTCCACCAGTGTATCCCAAATGGGAATACGTATGCAAAGAAGCGACACTTGCATGGATTCCTCATTATGAAAGAATGAACCAAGGATGGGATGAACTTGTCCAAACACAAGTCCAAGATGGTCCTATTGAAACCATAGACCTTAGTTAAATGCATAAAATTTTCATTTAACTTTTGTTATGATTCAAGTATTAAACTTTTATGTTGAGTTACTAAGTTTTAGTTTTCTTTTTTTTTTGTTTTTGGATGTTATGTATTTAAGTTTAATTTTTAATCTGGTTTATTGTACAGCGACAACGATACAAGGAATAATGACTACTTAGTGTTTTTCTCATAGGCTTTGGTAGTTGTAAATTTAATGAATTCACCACCGCTAAAGCCTCCTTGAGTTTTTTTTTCTCCTAACATATATATATTTCACAATGTCTTTGGTGTCCGTGAGGTTTTTTCTTTTCCGGCATATGTATTTCACAGTGGATCTGGTAGTCGTGAATTCATTTAATTCACTACCAACAAATCTTCCGTGAGTTGTATTTCCTGAAGCCTCTGGAAATCATGTTAACTCACCTTTGTCCTTCCTATCAAAAGATGGGGAGCTTAGGACTTCAAGAGACAACCATCTCTAAGAACAACTTATTAGAAAGATGTGTCAATTACCTTTTCTTTTCATTCCTGGCATGTATATACTATTCAGTGAATACTTGCTTCAAAAAATAAATAACAGTGAATACTCTATTATTAGAACTGGAAAAGAAAGAACTCTGGCATATATGCAACATTGGTTTCAAATGAAAAATCTGTTTGTAACATTAAAGATTATCAATGTACTTTCAAAACAAATGTGTACTAGTTTGAATTCAATCCTAAGGAAAAAACACAAAATAACTAAACGAGTTACTTCTTGCGTTTTTTTTCCTTGTCTTGATTCTTCAACAAATTAATCGCAGGAATATCATCTTCCAAATCAGAAAAAGATGTGAGTTTTGAGGGTTATCATATTTTTTAGCATCGAGATTAAATGATCTTTTTTTGAAGGGATTATCGGCTCAACTTCCACATGATTTATCATCGCATATAATTGAGCTGATTACATAGAGGAGGTATGCTCTAGCACATTTCTCATTTATCTTTTTCGAATCATTCTCTTTACTCTTAAAACTATAACTTAACCAGTTAAACTTCATTTTCTTCTGATTGCTCTGGGGTTCCAATGTCCCTTATTTTCTAATTTGTGCCTCAGTTTTTCCAAGAGTTCTTTTAATCAAATCATACATAAACTGCCAAGTCATACTCTTCCCTGCGTATACTGCATAAACTTCTTCTACTTTAGAAGGTAATCCGATGATGCACTCAATATCCTTAATTGTTGGAGTTATTTCACCAAAAGGTAGATGATGCGTGTTGATCTCTGGATACCAACGCTCACAAAATGCATTTATAGAAGCGCGATCAATCTTATCATGGCCGTACTTGATTAACGGACAAAAACCGCTGCTTTGCATATACTCTTGGATTTTGGTACATTCTTTATCAACTGGCCGCGTTATTTTTTTACCATGTCTTGGTGTTGATGGAGTTTAAGCAATTGTCTTGGGTTTTTCCTTGATTCTACCAAACAAAAGAACAAATCATAAACAATAGAGAAACTAATATTTACGACATAAATATCAAAAAAAGAAGAAGAAACATTAACATACCGAGCTTTCTCATACTAGTCGTGCAATGTGGTGTCTATAATAGCATAGAAGATGCAGACCAATCGTTTTTCCAGGGATGTCACTTGCTTCAATCATATTTTTTCCTTTATACTCTATAACACCATCCTTGTTACATTCTCTTCATCATCTTTATCACCATTCTTGTTGTAATGCGCATAGCCATTGATCTGTTCATCATCCTTATTACCATTCTCGTCATCAACCTCATAACTTTTTGCTTCATGAATATCCTCATTGTTATCCATATCAATCTCTTCCACTGTATCTTTGTCTATCTCATCCACAACTTCTTTCTTGGTGGTCGATCACCCCTTCGAACTGAAGATGAGGCCGTTTTTGTCGTTCTTTTTGTAAACCTAAAACAATAAGAGGGAACATCAAATTCTATTAAATTCCTATTAAGATCACATATCTATTTAGTATCAAAAAATTCCTAAACAACAGGAGAATTCAGCATCACAAACAAAATCAAAAAAATAAACATGCTTCCTTCCGTTTCTGTATATGTATCTGATTGAGACATTTTATCAAACACATGGAATGCATAATCCTAACACTAATACTTAAACACTAAACAACTTTGATAAAACCTTTAAATCATAAATTCATCGTAGAAAAATTAGTCTACAACTAAACGAACATAACCTCAACAATAAAATTCTTACCTAAACATCAAAAACCCATAAACACGATTTCTTCTCATCAGGGTTTAAATTTAAAATCTTCAAAAATTAGTTCAATTGACCTTGAGATATCTTGTGAAGTTGAATTGATTCTTTCTCCTTTAGTTCGTCCCATGATGATTCGATTGGCTGATTTTTCCACAAATTTTTTGAATAAAATTCTAGTGTTTATTTTATCGGTTGACTGGTTAACTAGTTTAGAAGAAGAAGTATGATTCTGAATAACCGTAATGATTTTTAGGATCAGTTTTACTAACTGAATCAAATTCAGTTGGATCAGTTATATGACAACTCAACTCGCCTCTAACTAGCTATAAATTTATGTTAACTCGGTAAACAAGTTTTGGGCTTAATAATTTTTAGGATTAGTTTTACTAACCGAATCAAATTCAGTTGGATCGGTTATACGACAACTCAACTCGCCTCTAACTAGCTATAAATTTATGTTAACTCGGTAAACAAGTTTTGGGCTATGAAAAAAATGTTATGGGTTATGGTTAATAACCTAAATTATGGGTTATGGGTTGTATGGTTATGGATATTTATGAGAAGCTAAGAATAATCGCATTCCTGCTCTTCCAAATGGCCCAGCAAATTGCACGTGGAAGAATAGAGTGGTGTCTGTTGACTGCGGGCAATTTATAAGTCGCAGTTTTAGATGTAGAATTGCTAACTTAATTATTCCATTTTAACCGTAAAACAAAAGGCCAGGATTCTCTTAATTTCATACTATTGTTTTTCGTTGATATATAATATACATATGCTCTAGCTATCTACCGGAAATGAAAACTAGAGTAGAAACACATCGACATAAGGACTCAAAGACAGATAAAACACAACTAAAAAAACGGAAATGGGAGAGAAGCCAAGTCACAAAAAGGCCCACGCTCTCTCTAGAATTTGTTCACTGCTTTGTGGCTAATTCACTAGCTCTCAAGGTTGTTTCATCCGGAAGAACAATCACTGCGGTTGTTGCATTGACAGTCGTATCCCAAAGAGCAGATAGGTGTGGTTTATTGTTAGCTTTCTGCATTTCTACATCATCGTCGTTAGATTCTATATCTTCTATGATCATCATGGATCCAGGTGCATTCACTCCCTTAATGACTTCAGGAATTTCTTTGGCTAATTTATTTTCTTGGTATTCCTTAAATTTACCCCATAAAACTGAGTAAAGCCCTGCTACAATCAAGATTCCACCAAGAATTCTGCACCAACAGTATAATATAAGATTAATTATTCGGCGAATGCTTTTATTTCTTCTTTTATTCTGATTTGCTAAGAATAACGACTTCATAGTATCAAACACTGAGTTGAGAATAAGAAAGTGTACAAAGGTATTCCATGAAGGAATAAGATATAACAACATGTTAGATGGTGGGAAACGGGAATTACTACTTTATTACTGTATTATCAACAACCATAATCAGATCTATGATAATTAAGTTGGTACGTAGGAGGAATATACAAAGAGTTCGCAGATGCCAGATGCCTTGTTAGTAGATTGGTAAAGTATTAGAGGATTGCAACACCTTAATTTCTAAATCTAAAGAAAAATAAAGGATATATATGATGAGGGAATCGTAACGTACCCTCCTAAGAAAATCTTTTCTGCAAGTATGAATGATCCAAGAATTGCTACAATAATCATCATGAGAGGACTGAAGGCACTTGCAAAAACAGGTCCTCTTTTCTTCATCACTAGACCTTGTACGTAATAAGCCAGGCTTGAAGTTACAATTCCCTGTAGGCATGTTGATTAATGTTAATTATTCACTGAAGGCCACTTGCATATGTTAACATTTACCACTAATATGTAGTACTATTTAGATAGAGAGAGAGAGAGAAGTGTACTAACAGCGTAAGCAGCAGCAAGTAGGTTCATATCCCAACCAATGGTCCAAGCTGAGGGTTTGTGCTCCATGACAAAAGTGACAGCAATGGATTGAAGAGTCCCCACAAAACATATGAGAGCTGTGAGAGAAAGTTGCGCTGTGTACTTCTTCATTGTTACTGCCTACAACAGAAATTTCCAAGTATATATTGAGTAAGAAAATCAAATAAAAGTTCTGGCGGCCATCAAAATATAACATGTTTACCAGTATATACCTGTAGCACAAAAAAGGCTGCCCAAGCTAAAGTAGCAAGGATGACAAGAATCGAGCCCTTGAGCCAATCGCCTTCAGTAGTACCAGTAGTATCTGTGACAAATGATTTGCGAGGATGAACATGCTTTGACCAAACCATCTCAATGATAGGTCCTTTGTACAAGGTCATTAACATTGCACCAGCAACTGTTACTACAGTTCCCACAACTTTGGCTTGACACCTTACTTTCTTCATATCCACTTTCTCCATCCTATTTTTATGTACACAGACATAATCATGAATAAAAGCAGAAGTTAGCCAAAAAGCTACGTTTAATCAATTACTCACAGTTATTGATCATACATGCACATTTTTTTTACCTGCAGATAACCGCCATGACGAACGTCATGGCTGGCAAAATGTTACTCAACGCACATGCAAATGTTGGGGACGTGAACTTTAGCCCAGCATAGTAGAAATTTTGATCGATAACCGGCCTGCGTAATTTGTAACAAAAACAAACTGAGCTATTTCACATCCTGTCATATATAAGTTTGCTTTAAAGATGTATAATGAATAGCTACCATATTTCTTTTGTTAGTAAGAACACCTACCCAAGAAGACCTAATACAAATATCTGCATGACCATCATAAGCGTAATCCTGGGTCGAACTTTTCTGCAAAAATTGTATGCACACGAACAACACGTCTGGTTAGCAATCAAATCTTAAACTATCTTCGCTGCAGATCATTATTAGTTGAAATACACCAGTAATTCAATCAAAAAGACAATACGTATACCTTTCAATAACAAGAGCAAAGGGAGCGATTGCAACGGTAGCAAAGGCATGTCGGTAAACAACTAAAACATAGTGACTCATACCCCTATTGAGAGAAACTTTTGTAATGATATTCATGCCGGCATAGCCAAATTGAAGCGAAATCATCGCTATGTATGGTGTGCTCGACTGGAGGAAGCTGCTAAAACATCCCTTACTCTCCATTTTGTTTCAGCAACGGAATTTCTTCCGAAAACCACGGAAATTATCCCAAAAAGTTATACTGGTATATTTTACTAGTTCTTTCCAAAAAGAAGTGTCTGAAATGAGCAAAGAGAAATTCACAGAAGATGATGTCTATCTTGTGAGGTAAAATATGATAATTCATGCATGTATTTATAGTGCCTACTACAGAGAGAATCCTATCCAAATAGTTTTTGGCTGACGACAGAAATTCCTTAAATGTGAGATTTCGCCTCAGCAACATGCTGGGAGTGTGCTCCAGCACCCCAAGTTCGGTAGGCCCATGCTCAAGTTAAGAGTTCTTTTTTTTAGAACGATATCTACTGTCAACCAGAGGGTAAGGGCCCCATGGAACTAGGATAGTGTAACTTGGAAAAATGACAGGTATAAGTGCAATTATAGACCGTGTATTCGTATTCCTTCATTTTTTCTTTATTGATCCCAACATTCCAGAGATTACCATCACAAAAATTTACACATAATTGATTAAAAAGATCAAAATAAACAATTTTTGGGTGAAAATGACACTTATATTTTGACACTGTTTAAATGGAAAAAAATGAAAAAATAGTCAGGATGTAAACAGTTTCATCCTACCCATTTTCAAATACTTTTCTTATTTTTAATTTACATCGGGATGCATCATGTTTCATCCTTGCTATTTTTTAAGTTAAAGTCAGGATGAATCCAGTTTCATCCTTGCTATTTTTTTGTTGTCCATTTCACCTATACTAATTTTTACTCGTCCATTTGAACCATCTTTTAAAAATATTAGGACAAATGACCCATTTTCCGAAAAATTTATTCCATCTTCCTCTCTTTTCTTTCTTTTTTTGAATTAGGAGTTTGTTCCATCTTTATTTGTTGGTGGATTTTTTTGTAATCCATAAATCAAAATATTAGTATGTCTTTAATTAAATTGTAGATATTAGCAGCAAATTATACTTGAGAAGTTCTGCTAATCTTTCCAAAACATTATAATTCTGATTAAGTTGAGTGTTTTTTTCTTTTTTCCCTTTTTTTCTTGAAGCATTTTAATTTGAGTGATGGAAACAGTTTATGTGTTTATTTCTATTTTTCAATCGAAAAGAGAATATATTAATGAATAAGGAAGGTCATGCCTGAACCAGCATACAAATAAGTAGATAAAAACTCTATAATTCCATAGCTTTTTAATTCTGGCTTCTCTTAAGTATAGCCCACGTTTTTATTAACTAAACCCAAAAAATTTAAGTTAAAACGAAAAATTTAATTTACCAAACAAATCTTAGTTTTCCACTAGCAATCCTACTTCTTCCCAAAATCAAAATATAAACCCTAACTTTACCTTTTGAAATCTAAACTAAATTATACTTTAATTTATCTCTAATTATTCTTTCACTATTCTCACAAATTTCCCTATTATAAACCTTAATTTTTATTTTTCCCCCTAAACAAACTAAACCCAATTTTTTTATCTTTCTCTAAGATGATGTTATTTTTCCTCAATCATGACTACACTAATATCGATTGAGCTTATATATTCTAATTGTTCCCTTAAAAAAGTCTCCACAACATCAACCGAAATTCAAAAATGACAAAGGTATTGATTCTTTTCTTAAAATCAATTTTCTGAAACACCATTAACATTATTATTCTATATGAAATTCTAAGATGATGATCTTTTTTCTCAATCATGATTACATTAAATTGAGTATTCTTATAAATCATCAAATACTTTATGTTACAAATCATACATAAATTTAATATGAACATGATATAATTAAATTTTTTTCTTTTGATTTAGGGTTTGAGGATTCATATAATGTTATGGGCTATATATAAAAATTGTATATAATTCTATGGGTTATGTTGAATAATTATAAGGATCCGTTTGGTTAGATTAATGACTTATTTTATATGGGTTATAGTTAGTAAAAGCATGGGCAATATTTAAGAGAAGCCTTAGTTCCTGCAATTTCCTTTGACACAGTCAAGGCTTATGATTTACGTAATCTTAACAATGAAAACTCTATAACTTCTAGAGCCAAGGTTAATCCAAAAGATTCATCCATCGGACGAGCTACTCATCATGAGTTAGTCTCACATGAGACTGAATCCGCAGATTAATGGTTTCTGTAATATATTTCCTATTTTAAAAAAAAAAAGGTAAGTAGATAAAAAAATGCAAGAAAGAAGATCTATGACAGGCACAACAGAGCGGCTGAAACTTGGATATCTAGAAACTGAGAAGCCAAAACATCATCGTTCTAGATTTCGACTAGGGCTGTCGCTCGTGCATAATTGCACATTAAACCTCTGCTTTTAAGTCATCAAATTGTAAATTTGCTACTATTGAAATACGCATAATTAAATGTAAAATCGGACAACTTAGAAAAGAATGAGTTGTTGTGCACCCGTGCGCCTGGTGCGATAACAGATCATGGAAGATTGGTGAGAAATTCTTTACAGTTATTCTATTCTCCGGTAGGAACTTCTTCTACTCTTCCTCAAATTTAAGATGCTAGTGAAAAATGATCCGTATAATAACCAACATTTTTTTTTTAAGCATGAAATTGTATTAAAGTTGGGAAGAAATAACGCGAGGTTACGTTACTGCATTGTATCATAGAGTCTGCCATTAACTTGAATGGCCCACACCAACGGTATTGAATATTCTCGCACTAGTTAATCCATTAGAAGGGGTGACACCCCAGTCACTGCTAAGCTGATTGGTTTAGTCGTGTCAGCAATGAAAGATTCTATATCATTAAAGTGCAAATCGGGGATCATACCCATTTTTTTATCTGCAATTAGTGGCAAGCGAATTGAGAGGCACCAAGACGTAAGCAAGTAACTGGTGTATGGTGATGTGTATTATTATATACAGATCCTTCTGTTAGTGTACACGTGTTAAACTATAAGTTTGCTTGACTCAGACACCGCGAGTCGGTGAAACTCTTTGATCTTTACCCCTCCGACCCCAATTATATTGTTTGGGAACCGGGAGAAAAGGCATCGAATGGTGTCAACTGGGAAGTGAGATACTGGTGGTGTATACTGATCTTATACTAGAGTCATCAGGTATGTGCGTCGCATGTAAATACAAGAGTCGACCAAAAAATTGTAGGTGCCGGGTGTTTGGAAGACCTTTGAGAAGTTATTTATTCTTAACTTGACTAAGAAGAAGAACGGGCACCTAGCTCAGCTGGTCATCCTCGTTCCCCAAAGTTTCATGCATTCCAGGAGATCCCAGGTTCGAATCTCCAATAGCGTAATGTTGCAGAAATTAACATGGAAGATAGAGTTAGTTTGCCTCCCTTATGACACAATCTCAGCCCCATCCGCTTCGGATCATTTGGCTAGGTCACCCATGAGACTCGCTGGTAATCTAGCACATCAACCTGTTCAATTAATGTAGTAGTATGTCGTTGGGGCTTAGCTTGTTAGGCTTCCAACTAGTTTCATGTAATAATCGTTATCCAATAATATAAGAAGAAGAAAAAAAAAGACCTTTTATTAGTAACCTGGCGAGAGTGGGTATACCCAGATTAATTGGGGTATACCTAATGAGACAAAATCTGTGTCATTTTGAAGCAAAACAGGATACCCCTTAACCATGTATTTTCCAAATAGGTGATATACCCTTGTTTAATTAACACTAAAAAATCTGATTAGCTTATTTAATTTAGTTTAAATTAATTAATTGAGTAGATTAAAACTTATGAATTTAAGTTATGAAATTTTGTGTTTGATTGAACTTATGTGGGAAGATTTTTGATGAAAAAATTTGTTTTGAGAATATTTTTATCAACGGAAATGAAAGCACACTACCGAAACACTTCTAAAAATGGGATTGCAAAGCTGTTGTATGAAATCATACTCAAAATTAAAGAAAAAATCGACATTTTTAGTTCTGAAAGTATGAAAAGTCGGCAAGGTCGACGAATGAAGAGAATGCCGACTAAGTTTGGCTGGCATGCTTGTTTCTAAAACACAATGCCGACTGTATTGTTTTTGACACACATGAGACTGTTGTAAATATTTCACGAGTCGACATCTTATTGATTTCCTACCTTGCCGACTAACCTACAGTCGGCATCTAATTAATTTCTCACCTTGCCAGCTAAGGTATAGTCGGCATTGTCATAATCTTACCACCTTGCCGACATTTGGCTATGCCCAAAAGAAAACAGATTCTTGAAAGATGTAATTCACTTTATTCATGCAATTTTTGTTACTACATTGGTTGAAACATAAAATCTAACTCCTTTTCATAGGAATAACGGATGCACTTAGCACGTGCATCAAGCCTTTGAACCCCTAGACGACCCTAGTGGACGAGTTATAGTCTCGTGAGGGTTTACATAGAAATCTACCCACAAAACCTATACAAAAACTCTAAAACCATCAATCTTCGTCGGAGGAATCCGAGTCCGATTCACCCACCAACATCTCCGAGGTATTCTCCGGAATCTTGGATACCATGAAGTGATAGCTTGTATCAAATGCGAATGTTTCCCCCTTTTCCTCCAAGTCATACGCTTTCGCGACTTCATGCTACAAAACAAAACACAAACTTACTTTGTTAGTGGTGTTTAATAGGAAGATCAAATAACATGGATTACATAAAATAAACCACAAAAATACTTGAAAATTGTTCAATGGACAAGTTAAAGTGGGTAGCGTTCAAAATCCGATGTTGGATAGCTAAATAAGCAAGTATCGCATTTTCGATGACTAGGTGCCTATCATGGATTTGTTGAACACTTCTTCCATTCGGATTCCCAAACTCTTGCCTATATTTGTAGTATACCTTTGCCCAAAAGGTTTCGGCATCTACCCTTACGAAGGATTGATTTCTAACTCGAGTTTCGGCGTATGATGCTTTGATGATGGATAGATCTTCATTTGAATCAAATGATTCCATTGTTGTATGTAGAAGTATTGGGAGAGTTAGAAAGATTAGATTATGATGTGAGATTTAGAGAGTATATGAAAATAGGTGTGTGTTGTTTTGTAGAGATAACTAGTGTATTTATAGGATGATGCACAAATTTGATCGCTAGGTTAGTCAATCAATGCAGTTGTACTTGCAAAAATTTGAATTTTGAACTCGCCGACTAGGTTTTTGTTTCCCCAATATGCCGACTAACATACCGTCGGCAAGGTCGTATTTTTCTTACCCTGTCGGCTATAAGAATTTTCATACACAGGAAACGTCATATTCTGCTGCATATGGTCGACAAGGTATTTGTTTAATACAATGCCGACTAATACATAGTCGGCAGGGTCGTAGTTTTCTTACCCTGCCGACGTTATGATTTTTGTAACACGGGAGGAGGTCAAATTATGCTGCATATAGTCGGCAAAGTATTTTTTCATTAGATTTCCGACTAACATATAGTCGGCAAGGTCTTAATTTTCTTATCTTCCCGACCCGGGTAACTGTATCATTTCTGCTGTTAGGGTCGGCAATCTGCCAGCTCACAACTTTTTCGACTCTGGTTTAGTCGGTACTATAACATAAAAAAACATTCACTCAAGACCCTAGCGGCTGAATAATTGAAACTTAACATAGTTAAACAAACCATTCATTCAGCAACTAGAAATCCAACATTTGTCCAAAATAAGAAAATATATGTCTCATAAACTTTAAAAAAACATTTGTCCAACCATTAACCTTAATATTTGTCTAACACATAAAGAAATAAACTAGAAATGCATTCATTCACGACCGCGACCACTACCACCACCACGGCCCCGTTTAGCATTTCCACGACCACTACCACCACCACGGGTACGAGCCCTCTTTTGTTCAACATTCCTCTTGGTTTGTGTTTCCCTCTTGGCTTGTGCTTCCCTCTTGGCTTGTGCTTCCCTCTTTAGTTCAGCATTAGCTTGCTGGAATATTTCGGTGGCATCTTCATTGTCAACATTGCTAGCATAGTCAATTTGCTTAGTTTGCTCTTCAATCGACAAAGGCTCTCATCTTTCTCTCGCGCAACACATCATCTTCATAAGGGTCTTCAAATTCTCCTTCTATTTTCAATTAAACAACAAATAATTAATAGAGTGATTCGATAATGTAATCTTAAAACAATAGGAGCAAGTCTAAAATACTTAAAAAGTTCTTAAGACTTGTTGTTGGGTCTTTCGGCGGCATCTTACTCTTACAATCTGGTTGTTGAACAGTCTCTTCCCTAATCACAGTTGGATGAGCAAAACCCAAGTACCACGGCATGTAATTTCATGAGCTTCATGACCTTCGGTCACCTCGTCCAAAAGACTCGTATCAATTTTACGGTCACTTATTTCGTCCCAATGAGAAATCTCTAGTGGTGGGGAGTAACAGACGTCAATACTTTTTTGGGATGTGTTGCACTCCTCCCTTACCACTTTAAAGAACGGATCATCACCGGGATGGGGTTCTTCTTGGACGTAACCAATTGTCGCATTACCCGATGTGGATTGTACATTGAAAATCCTTGGGGGTAAAACATGGTACCGTAGTAGAATGCAACATCATATCTCCTTATGATTATAACTTCATTTTTATCATCTCGATAAGGATCAAATATTACCTCATCCTCAGTCATTTTGTCCAAGGAGACTCGCATGTTGATAAGATATTGTGCCATACCCTTATCATGAGCATCAGTAAAACTGTATTGTTATCCTCTTGGCTTGTAATTCACAAGCTTAGTGTTCACTTTGATGTGGGGGTTTCCTTTCACCAAACAAGGGAAGTGCTCATATACCCAAACCTATGCAAACACAAAGTTTAGTACGAATCTTAACATATAAGAATTTTGCAAATATAAATGATTTAGACAATTGAATTACCTAGAAGAGACATAGATTTTCGTTAACTTTTTTAGTCAGTTCCCTTGAACCCTTTGTCAATTCTTCATTCAAGAAGGAAGCCACCGCGGTACCTCAGGAATACTTATGCATCTGATCAAAGGGATGCAATAGTTGAAGATACTTGATGTCGACCAAGCTTCCGGAACTGTCAAGGAAGATACATTTGCCCAAGATGTATAAAAAATAAGCTGTCGCAGTAGCATTGATTTGCACCATGGACACACCTCCTTCATCATCAAATATTTTCTTGGTCCCAGAGTATGTGTCCCTCAACATCTTCAGACTTAACTTCCTTCTTATATAACCATCCTTCTACACAAACAATGACTCGGACTGCTTCTCATCCAAACCGGACAAGATCTTGGTCAATTTGAAGACTTTGACCCAAGAAATGCCATCTTCGTAGCCATCACTGATTGCTTTTCCCTCAACCTCGAGGCCTAGAATTTGATAAGCATCATCGGGAGTTACCGCAATCTCACCGAATGGGAATAACATTGTATCGATCTCTCTGTATAACCTATCACAGAATGCAGATACGGTAACTTAGTCATACTCAAAAATCAAACTCTCCACCGCAGGCCACAACCCGGAGTTCTTGACTATCGCTTTCACCTCCTCACATACCCATTCAAGTGGCCATAACGTCATCATAGTGTTTGAACCTTGGCGCCTCATAAGACGAGGAGGTTGCAATAAAGAGTGTTCCCTGCTCAACTAATGCCCCTCGATGTGTTGCAATAAAGAGTTTGTAACCAAGACGAGGAGGTCTTGAAGGAGGAGTAACACTTTTCTTCTTCCCTTTTGCAACCAAAACAAGAACAATTAAAAAAAATCAACTAGTCTTCAGGGTCGACAACTTTGATCTATGTCGGCTAAACAATAGTCAGCAGGGTCGATAACTATATTCTATGCCGGCTAAACAATAGTCGTCAGGGTCTTATTCAACTACCGTGTCGGATTATAACAACTCTGAACACAGTAAATACAAGGATTTTCCACCCAATTAGTCGGCAGGGTCTAGGGCTGCCAAAACCGAACCAGAACCGAAAACCGAAATCGAAATCGAAAATTTTAAACCGAACCGAAACCATATTGCTATAGTTTATTAATGGTTGTCAGTTTCAGATAACCAAAAGTATTGGTTTCGGTTTAGGTTTTATCTCAAAACCGAACCAAAAACCAATTGGTTAACCGATTAATAGTGACCATAGCCGAATGAATCTTTTCACACTGATAAATTGTAGTTAATGAATGGTTAGGACTTTTAGGAGGATTATTCGCGTTAAAGCCTTTTGCTGTCATTTTTGTTGCTCGTCATTTATGCCTCTGATATGTTGCCAGTAAACTTTTCTGCCGCTTGTAGTATTGGGTGTACTGTTTGTGTAAACTATAAAGCACTGGCACATTATTGTTTATAAATCATTCGGTTAACCAAAAACCGTATGGTTTTTAACAAAACCGAGTAGAACCGAAACCAATGAAACCGAATATGCTATATGGTTTCATTGGTTTTCATTATTGGAAAACCGATAAAAACCGAACCATGTGCAGCCCTAGCAGGGTCTATAATCCATATAATGTCGGTTAAAATGCAGTTGTCAGGGTAGTAATCAAATACCATGCTGACCTTATAACTTATGGCATCAGGAGACACCAACATTTTTCAAAACATACCTTCGACAGGGTAAAAATTTATAATCCAACGACTGTAAGAAACATATTTCGCCGACATGGTATTAAAGTTGAATACTTTGTCGACCCTGTAAAAAGCAGTTACAGATATTAAACAGCCGGCATGATATTCAACCTAAGAGCTTTCCGACCAACCCTAAATATGAAAAGTCGCCAGGTTCGTGAATCAGCGACCCTGCCGGCTAAGTAACTGCAGATTCACAAATTTGATTTTTCTGACCTAATTTGACATGCAAACATAAAATTGAAGTATTGGAGTGAGTTTAAGTAGGCCTTTACTTTCTCATTCGCGTCATTTCTTCGGTTTCAGCGGCGTTGATTTATTCTTCTTCAACGGTATTTTTACTCCGTTTCTGTTGAACTAAATTTGCAATTCCAGGGATATATTGATTAGGTTTTCTATTTGTTTGTTTGACACGACTAGCCTTCGGAGACTCCATGTTTGAAGATTAATCGACGATGGAATTTTCAAAACGACGAATTAATTGACGGTTTTTCAATCGTTTTTTTTATGAAGGGGATCAGTTTCAGCCGGTATGGTGGAGGAGAAGATGAAATGAAAATGAAATGAAAGGAATTAGGTTTAGTTTTAATTATAAGGGTATTTTTATAACTTTGCTCATTTTAACACCCCTAGCCCTTCAAATGAGTCCCTTTAAAATTGGATATATCTTAATTAATCTGGGTATCCCCCAATCCGGTCAGGATTAGTAAAGGTAAATATTTTTTTATTAATAAAGAAATAGAATACAGAGGGAGGAACGAAACTAAATAATAAAGAACACTAAAACCAACAACAGAAACAAAATGAATACGATAAGACCTGGCACAACAGGCTAGGATTTTTATTTTTTTTTGACACTGCCAAAACAAGATGACTAGCAACACCTCGAAACTAAGAGCTTGCAAAATGGACAAAACCAACAAACTACAACCGTTTAGATTGGGTTCCATGACCTTTCCCAAAGCTATTCATATGATTCCAATTAAAAATTTCATATTTCAGTCTAACAAATTCCCGCAGAGACCTTTTAAGCGCCTTTTATTTTTGGTGAGAAAGGTGCCTAGTTATCCTCTCGAAATCGTCATTGAACAGTCGTCATCATCTTCACAGTATTCTATCAACATTTTTTATTCCATGTTTTTTGTTAAGAGTCGATTTCCTCTCGATCTAAGGGACTGGAAACCTTAGTTGATTCGAGACTCCCCTATTCGCCCTACTTCCTTCCACAGATCCTTCCCTGCTTCGATTAATAGTAAATATGGTTTCAGCGGCGAAACCACTGTATACCATAAATAAAAAAATTTATATGTGATTGTTGTAGCATGTATTTCTTGAGAGATGAGCTCTTCTTCCCTGTAACTACAACTCGATATCCAACTGAAACATTTGCCTTCCTATCACTTCCTAAATCTAAAACTTCTAATCATTTGAAATTAAGACATTTCTTTCTTTTACCATTCTTTGCAGCACTATCATCCTGGCCAGTCCCAGCAGTGGAGCTTTCTCCCTGTGCATCATTCACAAATAAAGCACCACCATTCGAGGAGTGTACGTCTTGAGCTGAAACATCTCCATTAGGTGACATCCACCAGTTTTTTATGTGGTTTCAATGCTACCAAAAAATTTCTAGTAGGTGTGTCCAAAGTCTCAGAGTAAACAAAAATTTTGAGATCTAAAAAGAACAAAGTTTTTTAAAAAAAATCGATCCCCATCATTTGAGAATTCAAAGATAAACACACAGTTTCGATGAATTTTTATACTTACCTCTCTCTTTAGTTCTCGTGTCTTGCTCACTGCATCCTTTACAGAATGAAAGGATAGTGAAGTACCAACAAGAAATCCCACTACAAAATCTTCATATTTCTTAATCTTCTCTGTAAAGCTTATAGAAGATGATGCAACTGCTAGTTTTCCATTAACTTCAGATGGAAGTTTGAATTTCAATTTCGAATCAATGATTTAGAGTTAGGTCGAGGAAAAAGGTTCATCCTATTCTTGACAGAATTAGGGTTAGGCCGGGTTTGTAATTGAGGGCTCAATTGCATCAATCGAATGAGAATATGAAGGGATAAACTCTGACTCATTGTTATCAGTAAAGCTTCCAACACTAATGGCTTGATTCTCCTCATTAGTTAAAGAGAGTCTTAACTGCACCTCCACGTCATTAATTTTATTTAAACATATTTATTATTTAATATAAGACTATACTAAAAATATATAATATTATTTGGATCAAAGTATGAAAATCCCCCGTAAATGGAGGTCTAACAATGACCTCCACAGAGGATTTTTTCGATCCACTATTGAAGATGTTCTAGGCTTCTAGCTAATCAAATTAAAAACACAAAATTGGTTAAAAAGACCAAAATCAACAATTCCTGGGGTGAAACGGACTTGTAAAAATAGATACTGTTTATATGGATATGAATCAAAAAAATACTGTTCTATTAACCAATTTGGGCAATCTGCCCAGAAAAAAAAAAAAAAACAAATATTGTTTACCTAAAATATCCCTTAAACAAAGGAAATAGATTTTGAGACACCGAACTCTGTTTTTTTACCATCGACTGAAACTTCATAAATATCACTATGACCTGCAACTTCAATTACCCACCTGAAACAACCTCAAGTCAGTCTTCTATTTAAGCCCCACACAACAGCAAGACAATAATTTTTCAACTGCAGCATCAAACAAACATCAACACCCTTTATATCATGTCCACCTGCAACTCAGACTACACCCCATGAGCAAACAATATCAGAATCAACTGATTTCTCTTCAAACCCCATGACACCCCGTCTTTGGATATCGTCATAATGGTACCTTGAAGCAGGAACCGGATCCATTCAAACGTGAAGGGAAGACTAGATAATTTCTTTTGTATGCAGGAACTACAGAGATGAATCTTTACCATCGTTCAATATAGCTATTATATTACCAGATGAAAGGCGGGAAATTATATTTCCAGATCAATGTAAGAAGCACAAAACCAAGCACAATCCTTATAGTTATCGAAACCACATACCTGCAATGTCATCATTACATTGTTATAAGACCACTACTTAAAGCAAAGATTTAAACAAGAGGACTGCAGGGAGCAATAGAATAACATATTCTAACCGTCTTTCACAGTTTAAAACCGGATGAAAATGATTTTCATCATGCATATTCCGATAAAAATACAGTTATATCATAGTCTATGACTAGGTGAAATTGGTTTCCTCCTGCATATTTTAACGAAAATAAAGTTATTTTAAATTCTACAACTAGATGAAATTGGTTTCATCCTGAGTATTTTGACGAAAATACAATTATATCACATAATATAACTAGATGAAACCAGTTTCATCCTAGTATAACATGGATGAAAATAATTTCAGGTCAATCCAAAACAGGATGATATTGATTTCATCCTAGTATAACATGGATAAAAACAATTTCAGGTCAATCCAGAACAGATGAAACCAATTTCATCTTACTATCAAACATTGATGAAATCAATTTCAAAACAAACTATATCAATACATATATCTTTCATGAAATTAACGCACAACCAAAAATATCAATTCATTGTTTAGCTAGTTAAACTAAATCTCATAATCAAAAAAAAATGTTATTCGTAAAATCAGAATCAAAATCTTGAATTAGGGTTAAGAAACTTACGTGTATTCGTCTTGAATGGATGGATGATAACAACATAACACTATTCGTTTCAACAAATTAGCGAATTAGAAGAACATAAATCACAATCGTTGATGGTGGTAGCTGTGTCGATGATGAAGTTCATTCAGTAATGATGGTGACGATTTGTAATCCAGTTGATATCTGTAATGGTGACGGTGTCAGTGGTGAATCCGAGAGAGCTTGGTGGTGTTAGTGTTTGTGGTGGTGACGATGATGGTCTTGTTTATCGATGGCGATGGTGGAGAACTCGGAGGAAGTTTGGATCTGGTTTTGATGGGGAAGAGAAAGAGGGTAACGAAGAAAAATGGGTTTGTAATGGGAAATGGGAAATGATAATGAAGAAGAGGGGGTATAATGGTATGTATGATTTTTTTTTATCAGCTGTCCATCTCACCCAGACCCTATTTTTACCCGTCCAGTTAAACCATAAATAACACTTTCTTGGCCAAATGATCCATTCACTGAATTAAAAACCACCCAGTCATATAGAGTGGGCCCGCTGGCTGAGAAGGGGTGTTGATTTTGTGGGGCCTATCTATGAGAGAGCGGTTTTTTTTATTTTGTCCAAAATCTGAGTACATTTAAAATTGTGGAAATTACAATTGAATTTTTGATGCTTTTATGTATACCGTGCTGACACACTTTATTCATGTGAATATTTTCTATCAGCTGGAAACCGAAAGTCCGTAATGCGCACACTTTGCTAATGTTTATGCCATCACCCCCCAGATATAATGGTCTTAATCACAACTATGGCCGAGAATAAAACCAGAACTTCATTTATTATTGGAAACATGAATATATTGGAAGGGATCATTAAGGTTCATGGGCCAAAAACCAACTAGCTAGCAGTATAATCTTGTGTCAGCGGAAGTATAGGATTCCGAATTCATTTTAGCTTATAAACATGACCCTGTGTTGGTATTTATGTGCTTGTCAACTATGTTTTGCAATTGCAATTGTTTAAAATCAATGCTTCCACCGAGGGAAATGGAATGTTTATTTAATAAAAGTTCAGTTCATTTATACTTTTTTTTTTTTTTGAACTGTATGTATACGTAGGACTATTCTTACCCACAATAATCTGCGACTAAGAGTTTCCCTATGAAATTAGATACTGGCAGTGTGTCGTCCCTCCTGTAACATGTATTTCCCTTCTTTTTCTTTATTGGGTAGAGGTATTAAAACTTGTTCCTCGTGTATCTCCTGATTTTGATGTTTTATCTTCTTTTTAGCTGTTCGAATTATATTTTGCCATAGTTTATGATAAGTGATAACGCATCAATGCATCATCTTATTGGTTCGATTCCATGGTTATCAAAAACTAAAAAGGAATGTCTGCGTAGCTTCAAAGAACTTCTGCATTATTCATCATAATATTTTATCATGTGGCAAGAACATCTAGAAAGTCAATGTTATACTTTAATTTTTGAAAATACCTTCTGTGATCATCTTACTAGCACTGTTCACAAAATTAGGCAGTAACATGGAGTGTAAAGTATAAACTTCAACAAAACTGCTTCTCCTGCACCACAAACTTACCCCGCAAACTAGTATAACTGCGAGGATTAATACAAATCATGCAAATCAGACGTTTTAAGATCATGTGTTGTGTGCCTGTATGTAATTATCCAGGGATGTGTTAGGTTGGTTAATACGGTTAGTTGTGTGGATTAGTTCCTAGTATATGGGAAGCAGTTATTCTCTCTCTGTTATATAAATATTTGGTGATTCTATTGTAAAAGAGATATTGTTTTAGAGAAGTATCATCTTTGGGGTTTGTTTTCCTATAAACAGGGGCTGTTTCCCTCGTAAACAATATCTTTAAGTTATGATTCTTGCTAAGAACGGAACATCATGCAGGCAGTGTGTAAGAACAAGAGCCATACTGACAAAGGCAAAGATCTAGAACATGCCTAAAAAAGCATCGCAGCTAGCTTGAAGATGCATTTAAAGCAAACAAAAGTTACGCGAATTTGAATTATACAATTTCGGTGGCCTTTTGCGGAGCTTTGTGGGTATTTCGGATTTTATGAGGTCAAACCTGAAAGGTTTAGCAGAAAATCACCGAAGCCAATACGTAACATTTTTCAGAGATTCTTTGCCCAACCGTTCTGGCAGCTAGCGATATTCGAACGTTTTCTATCAATCAAAAAAAGTTAATTGCAATTAATCTAATGTGGAGGGGCACAAAGGAGGGAATGGTCATCTAATCACCTTCCAATCAATCGACCCTTGTATCAAAAGGATTTGGAGCGGTCAATTTTATGCCTTCGTCAGGAATAAAAAGATTTCCGACCAATTAAAGTAAAACGAAATACTACAGAAAGATTAAATTAAAGTAAACCCAGCACTATAGGAAAGAAAATTTTGACATGAATTATACTATGTGGTAGTGTCAATTCCTAAAAGCAAATGGAGTATTAGTTAGATAAAGGAGACTGTGTGTGAACCCTAGAAATGGTTAATTAGGAAGTGAAACAATGATTGGATCACTGAATGTTCGCAGGAGGCATGGGAAATGAACGAGCCTCCATATAGACGGGGTAGGGTGACATTTGAGCGAGGATTCATGCCAAAAGGACCCATGTGCACGTGCAAACTTCTCCTGCTTCTGCGACAGTTGGGTACTAACCATCGAGATGTTATCACAAGAAATACCATGTGTAGATGGAACCGATCCTTGTGACTGGTGTAACCGATCCTAGTGACTGGTGTGACCGATCACAAGTATTTCCATATTAAAGTATAACCGATCCTAGTGATTGGTAGGACCGATTGAATCCATGTATATGATTTGGTATTTAATCAATCACATAGTTGTGTTGGAATACAGGGAAACCAATTCTAAACTTGTTTGGAAGTATGCTATGACCGATTCCAAGAATGTAAATCCATGTAAATATGAAATAAGGATTTATAGTGAAAAGATGTCAACATGCTTTGAACACGAGCAATAACTCTTATCATTTATTGTTCAAAGATATTCCTTAGTATTCAAGGTGATCTTGTACCGAAATAAATTAAGAATCAACAATCAACGGCCACCCTTCCCTCTGAGATGCAAATCTCGGCCGTCCAAGTTTGCCACCAAACCCGTGACAACTTTTGGCCCAACGCCAAGCCCTAATTTTGGCCGCACCTGAACTATGCCAAAACCCTAATTTAGGCCGCGCCTAAACCATGCCAAAGCCATGCCGGCCATGCCGCTGGCTGCCAAAATGAAGGGTTGCAACAATCAACGACCACCCTTCTCTCTGAGATGCAAATCTCAGACATCCAAGTTCGCCACCAAATGCGTGGCAACTTTTGGCCCAATGCCAATCCTTAATTTGGCCGCACCTGAACTATGCAAAAACCCTTATTTTGGTCGTGCCTAAAACTATCCTAGCTTGGCCGCGCCTAAACCATGCCAAAGCCATGCCTCCATGCCGCTGGCTACCAAAATGAAGGGTTGCAACAATCAACGGACACCCTTTCCCCTGAGATGCAAATCTCAGCCGTCCAAGTTCGCCACCAAACGCGTGGCAACTTTTGGCCCAATACCAAGCCCTAATTTTGGTCGCGCCTGAACTATGCCAAAACCCTAATTTTGGTCGCGCCTAATACTATGCTAAAATCCTAGCTTGGTCGCGCCTAAACCATGCCAAGCCATACCTCCATGTCGCTGGCTGCCAAACGTAAGGTTGCAACAATCAATGGTTGTCCTTCCTCCCGAGATGCGAATCTCGGTAGTACAAACTTGTCACCAAACGACTTGTGGCAATCTCTTGGCTACGGTGCCAAAACCCTAATTTGGACACGGTGCCAAAACCCTAAGTTGGCCATGTCAAAGCCATGCCGACCATGCCTCCATGTCGCTGGCTGCCAAATGGAAGGTGGCAACAATCAACGGCTGTCCTTCCTCCTGAGATTGCAGATCTCAGCGGTACAAACTTGCCACCAAACGACTTGTGGCAATCTCTTGGCTACGGTGCCAACTCTTGGACACGGTGCCAAAACCCTAATTTGGCCACGGTGCCAAAACCATAAGTTGGCCATGCCGAAGCCATTCCGGCCATGCCTCCATGCCGCTGGATGCCAAACAGAGGTGGCAACAATGAACGGCTGTCCTTCCTCCTGAGATGCAAATCTCAGCCGTACAAAATTGCCACCAAACGACTTGTGGCAACCTCTTGTCTACGATGCCAACTCTTGGCCACGGTGTCAAAGCCCTAATTTGGCCTCGCCAAAGCCATGTCGGTCATGCTTCCATGCCACTGGCTGCCAAACGGAAGGTTGCAACAATGAACGGTTATCCTTCCTCCTGAGATGCAGATCTTAGCAGTACAAACTTGCCACCAAACGACTTGTGGTAACCTTTGGATATGCTTCCAACTCTTTGGCCACGTCACATATTTAGCTATGTCAATTCTTTGGTCACGGCACCAAACCCTAATTATCCACGCCAAGAGCATGCGCAAGCCATGCCAGCAGCGCGACCACACCACTGGCTACCAACGGAAGGTAACCACAATCAACGGCTAACCTTCCTCTCAAGATGCGAAATCTCGGTCGTCAAAAGTCACCACTGAACTGGCAAGCCTCTCTTGCCAAACAATAGCAACATGCTACACGTTTTCCACGAAAATACTCGAGACATCAAAGCATGTCAAAAACTGGAGGATGCTCATCAGGGTATTGGTCTGGCGGTTTACAGCGTGCGTGGTACACTACACCTTTTACAAAAAAGTGTCATAAGAGTGAGGCATTTAGTAAATACAGGAAGTAATGGTGAAACGTTTCCTTCATTATGGAAACATCAATTCCATGCGTTACCCGTTACCTCTTTCTTCCATTTACTTAACTGCTTCCACTTCTTACGAGACCAGCGTACGTTTTTTTTGCGACTTGTATAAACAGGTCTCACTTATTTCCACCAAAGAACAAGCTTTGGTCAGAAGAATACAACACTCATAAATCACTTGTTAGATTTCCCATCTGTTAGCTTTCCACTTTCTGATACAATTCGTCAAACAACTACTCTTCCCGAATCAACTATTCTGGTCTCAACAGTCTCTTCGATTCCCTCCCTAAGACCAACCCTTCTCCTTCACTTTGTGACCGAATCAAGTCTGGAACGACCATTTCTTGGTTTAGGCCGGATTTGTACAGATTGATCTCTCGAATCAAAATACTCCCTTGCAGTACATTGTTTAGGGTTTAGACTCGTTTCTCACCCACACACTCGAAATTACCAAAATCATAAGAAACTGTTTTCACCCTCAAACTATTGGCGACCACAGTGGGAGATTAATCTATCGGTCACAATATCAATTCCTGATTCCATCTTTTCAACCCAGATATCGAGATGATGGAAGCAGACTAGTCGCCGCCTCGTTATCAGACGACTCTAGAACGACTGGGGACTTAGGAATGAATGGGTACTTTTCACAGTCACGGCGCCGTCGCACACAAAAACTCAGATTTACATCAGGGAGATCCATTTTGTTGGGAGACTCTAAAAAGCAAGTAAGTATCGTCATAGGAGTTGCATGTTCTAGTACCTAGGATTTTCACATAAATAGTAGAAACCGACAGCCATGTTATCCCCATGTTTCATCCCATACTTTCTACTGACAACAAAACATTCACAACTCCATGACTCTCCTGGGGTATTTGTGCCACATATAGTCATAACCAAAAACAACATTATTCTTAAAAAAAAATAAAAAAAATAAATCATTCCATAAGAATAATCCAAAACCCTCATAGTTAACAATTATCTATCAAGCCAAGAATCCAAAAAACCAAACCATAAACTAGGCGCTCTGTTCGCCTTTCAAAAAAAAAAAAAACCTAAATAAAGAAGTTCAAAAGACAGGAGTACATTCCAGGAAACCATCTAGTAATGGCTTGCTTTTCTTAGAGAAAGCCTCCTTTGCGCTTTAGAGAGCCGCCCATTTCAGCTTCAGCTCCGTGGACAACCTTTCGATTTCCGCCTCCTGTTGTGCGACCTCATCCACGGAAGGGCCTTCAGCCGCCGTGGACTGCAACTTTTCTATCTCAGAGAAACCTTCAACAAACCAGGGAACGTTGAACCCGTGATCTACGCACACATCATGATGGAACTTCCATCTTGAGACCACGTCCTCAGAAACGGTATGGCCAGTCATTTTTCACATGTCGTCAATCGAAGATAAAGCTTCATCCACACACTTGACCATCACAAACCGACTAGTAACCTTGTTGGTTGTGGCGGTGTGTCCATACCTTTCCCATATCTTTGTATATAACGCCTCGTATTTGGCTGGCACGCTGAAGCCGCCGATCAACACATGATCTGGATAAGGAACTAAGTATGGAGGAGCGAAAACGACACCCGCAACCGAACCATCAATTGTCAAGGGATTCCTAACTAAAATGGCGTCAGCGATCGCTGGAGCACTCTCCGCTATGTGATCCGCAACAACATCTTCATCTTGATCGACCTCCATTTCCCGGCCGCCAGGCGCAACTTTCACGATTGGAGACATAGATGTATCTCCACGGTTTTCCGCATCGGGCCAACTTCAGGAGCGGGTTCTACCTGCGATATCGTGGTTTAGACATTTTTCAAAAAAAAAAAAAAGACAGAGAAAGGAAGAAGAAGAAGAACGCGTGGAAGACTCACTGATTCACTTTCACACTGACTAAAAGAAGACTCGGCGCTGTTGTTGGAAGAGCTATTTTCATCATCACTAGATTCCGAGCTTCCCTCCTTTTCGATCTCTTCTTCACCGCAAGAAGGCTCGGCATTTTCACCCTTTGCCGTGAGATCTGCCGTTCTCTTAGTCTGAGCATTTCCATTCTACGCTGCGAGAGCCACCGTTTTATGACTACGTGCAAGCTGGTCAAAGGCGTTCACGCCCTGGTTAAGGAATAAGGAAAGATTTTCAGTAACGAAAGAATTGTGCAATCCGACTGAGTGGGCAAGAAAAAGAATACATACCCGAACATTGGAAGAACTGAAAGTCACAAGGGCCGTTGAATCTGATTGAAAACCACCCGCACGATCTTTCGACCTTGTCTCCTTCTTTTGGGGACTGTCCGTGTTAGGAGACTTCTGTTTGGGCGAGGAAGGATCCCTTAACAATGGATGTCTTGCTAAAGTTGCAGCAGAAACCTTACCACAGGTATTCTTCACTACGTCATTCATGAAAATCCATGAACGGCAATGAACTCGTTCTACCAGAATATGTTATACTTGGAAGCTGTTGTCGGATTCGTGCCGAGAGCAAGAAGGAAAGACTTATACCCGACGCAAGATCACTAGCATCAAGAGCAGCTGGAAACAAGTTTTCTGGAACGGCCGACTGACGAGGGAGAGGGACCCCTTGGTCAAATCCCATATGTCGAGCCTCCCTGTCAATGTTGTAAGAGACTGCCTAACAAGATGCTCGAAAGAAAGACGGTACATAACCAGACGTGCAACTTCGCATGAACACAACCTCGCCAATACTCGTATTCTTTTCAAAAGGCAAAGATGTATTCAGAACAGAGGAAAAAGTGTCTATTTGAACTATGAAGTCGTGCACCGGAGCCCATGGATGAAAGTTGATTGTGTAGGAGTTGTCAAGGAAGTCAAACAGGTTCGAGCCAGATCTTGGGCGCCTGTTCACCCAGCGAAGTATCCTAGAACCACCCGAAGACTCGTGAAGTAAAGCCAGCGGTTTGGGAGAGCACTTCTCGAAATGCTCCCACAACCACGTTTGAAGAAAAGCAACATGGACGTACGAGTCCACTTTCATGTAGTCGTTTGAAGCACGCATGTCCGCAACCAGATGATCCAAATGTGTGTACAGAGAACCGAGAAACAAGCCGCCAATGGAGAGAACAACACCTTTCGCTAATTTGATGGCAAATTTAATGAGACCCCGTCTTATTTCCTTCTTACCAGAGCCATCGTCAAAAATATCCCTGGATAACCAAAGAACCAAGAAAGTCGCGACATGAAGTGTATTATTCTTTTGATCCGGCTCGGACTCATCTGGAACCATTGAGACACCCACCAGTTAAAGAAACACCTCGTCTCGTTTTCCTTTCAAACAAAACCTTTTGAATTCGGAACGAGAGAAGCGTGTATTTGTTCTTCATCTTCAGACAAGGTGATATCAAGATTCCCTATTATGGGAAGGTTCAGCAAGACAACCACAGTTTCCAAAGAGACGATCATTTCACCCCACCTGCATATGTCTGTGTGAGTGTCTGAACACCATCGAGAGACGAAAGCAACTAAGCTCGGGATATCTTTCCTGATTTGAAGCGCCGCAGAAGCTATGACAGCGCCAATGATTTGCGCTTTGATCAAATTTGCTTTTACGCAGTCCTGACTTATCATGAATTGCATCCACTTGTCGAAACAACGCAACGGACTCTTACAGATTCTGAATTAAATGAAAGAAGCAGGATACTCTTTCCTCTGAAGGCAAAATCATATTACAGAACCCGGTCGAACCGACTGGGTGTCTCCTTCACCCTCTGAACCGGTTAGAAGGACGGGCACAAACTTAGAATGATTTCTCCTAGTTGTGGCGGACGTTGTAAAAAATTCATCATCCATGTTTGGCCTAGAGCTGCCAATATTTTTCAAAGCTGCGGCAGGGATTTTCTCAGGCGACATCCTAACGAAACCTTCTTAAGCTACTTACGCTTTCAACTACAACAAAGAAAGGGGTCGAAGAGGAGTTACTACAAAGTGCATTAAAAACTACTTTATCAACAACGGAGAATCCATTTTGGACGTCAACCAATCTTTTTTAAATGCAAGTCATAACGCTCATAACCAAAAAAATGGGGGACTGGCAAACCCTACGTCTCCGCGGAAAGCACGCCCCTTGCCAAAGTCGTACCTTGAAGCGGAAAGTACGCACCCTGCCAAGAAAGAGCTCCCCCACCGCGGAAACTATGCACACGGTCACCCCAAGGAAAATGAAGAAACCCTAAAAACTAGGTTTTCGTGGGAAAGGAATTGGTAGCAGTCACCTGCCCGTGCATGCCTAATTTGAATAATAATTAAGGTGGCTAACATTACTGCGGTGTTCATGCTTGAAATATTTCTACAAGTTCATGGAAGAAACACCTATGGCTAGGGTTTGCACCAGTCCAAAAAAAAGGATTGAAAGAGAAAGGCTGGAATACATACCTGGAATATGCTTGCCCCCTTTATTGCTACCACTCTACAGATAGCACAAGGACGTGAGAACAAAGATACAAGATAAAAAGGAGAGCAAACCCCTTTTATAGGCGTGACACTTTTGGAATTTGAATAAGGAAAGGATTTCCTATTTGAGCTATGTATGGAAAAAGGCAATTGGGCCCGCAAGAACAAGCTCCACGGTGCCAACAATCTGCGTCATGCCAAGCCAGCGTCGTGCCAAGCCAAAGCCGCGGCATGCCAGCGCCCACACCATGCCGTGCCAACACCCACGCCACATCACGCCATGCCAAGCTCATGCCAACGCTCACACCATGCCAAGCCCAAGCCAGCGCCCATACCGAGTTTACGCTAACGGCCCTGTTCCAAGCCAATACTACGCTGGCGGCTCCATTCCGAGCCAATACAATGCCTGCGGCTCCATTCCAAGCCACACAATACCTGCGGCTCCCATTCGAATCCGACCAACGCCAGCGGCTCCGTTTTAAGCCACACTATGCCAACGGCTTGATAAGCCAATCCAGCAACGCCAACTACTCCGTGGCCTAGCTAGTAGAACCACGAGCAAAATCTACACAAAGCCACCAACACAAGAATCACGAATTCTACTTATATCCCGAAAAAGGTTAGACGGATCTTCCTGACCATCTCTTCATGACTTGTCGTTTCGATTTTGTCCTTGTCTGTCACCATCTTATGCTTACCTCGCAACAAAGCCCCTATTACGAGCTAAGCAGGGGACTTAATGTTGGTGGTGGTTTTTAGCTTAGGGTTAAAATCGTAAAACCTTAGTCAAACAGTGACGTCACACTTGAGTAATAATGTCGCCACTAGCACATTTATTGAACCATTCAAATGTCTGCGTAAAATTACCGGGGTACCTTTTTTATGTATATCCCATGCTCCACGGCAATGCCCTCGGTACTGACTTGCGCCATCTCTACACGTGCCAGCCGCGCATGCTATCCAAATGTGCCAATGTCATGCCATGCCAGCCACATCTCCGCGCCAAAGGCATGCCAACCATGCCAGCCGCATCATCGTGCCAATGGCATGCCATGCCAACCACATCTCCGCGCCAAAGGCATGCCGACCATGCCATCCGCACCACCGTCCCAATGGCATGCCATGTCAGCCACATATCCGCGCCAAAGGCATGCCAACCATGCCAGACGCACCACCGTGCCAATGGCATGCCATGCCAGCTACATCTCTGCGCCAAAGGAATGTAAACCATGCCAGCCGCATCATCGTTCCAATGGCATGCCATGCCAGCCACTCTCCACGCCAAAGTCATGCCGACCATGCCAGCCGCACCACCGTGCTAATGGCCTGCCATGCTAGCCACATCTCCGCGCCAAAGGTATGCCAACCATGCCAGCCGCACCACCGTGCCAATGGCATGTCGTGACAGCCACATCTCCGCGCCAAAGGCATGCCAACCATGCCAGCCGCACCATCGTGCCAATGGCATGCCATTCCAGCGACATCTCTGCATCAAAGCCATGTCGGCCATGCCTCCATGTCGTTGGCCGCCAAAACGAAGGGTTGCAACAATCAACAGACACCCTTCCCTCTGAGATGCAAATCTCAGCCGTCCAAGTTCGCCACCAAACGCGTGGCAACTTTTGTCCCAATGCCAAGCCCTAATTTTGGACGCACCTGAACTATGCCCAAACCCTAATTTTGGCCGCGCCTAAAACTATCCTAGCTTGGCCGCGCCTAAACCATGACGGTCATGCCTCCATGCCGCTAGCTGCCAAAACAAATGGTGGAAACAATCAACGGCCACCCTTCCCTCAGAGATGCAAATCACAGCCGTCCAAGTTCGCCACCAAACGCGTGGCAACTTTTGGACCAATGCCAAGCCCTAATTTTGGTCGCACCTGAACTATGCCAAAACCCTAATTTTAGCCGCGCCTAAAATTATCCTAACTTGGCCGCGCCTATACCATGCCGTCCATGCCTCCATGCCGCTGGCTGCCAAACGAAGGGTTGCAACAATCAACGGCCACCCTTTCCCCTGAGATGCAAATCTCAGCCGTCCAAGTTCGCCACCAAACGCATGGCAACTTTTGTCCCAATACCAAGCCCTAATTTTGGTCGCGCCTGAACTATGCCAAAACCCTAATTTTGGCTGCGCCTAAAACTATGCCAAAATCCTAGCTTGGCCGCGCGTAAACCATGCTAAAGCCATGCCGTCCATGCCTCCATGCCGCTGGCTATCAAACGGAAGGTTGAAACAATCAACGGTTGTCCTTCCTACCGATATGCAGATCTCAGCCGTACAAATGTTCCACCAAACGACTTGTGGCAATCTCTTGGCTACGGTGCCAAAACCCTAATTTTGGCACGGTTCCAAAACCCTAAGTTGGCCATGCCAAAGCCATGCCGGCCATGCCTCCATGCCACTGGCTGCCAAACGGAAGGTGGCAACAATCAACGGCTGTCCTTCCTCCTGGGATGCAGACCTCATCCGTATAAACTTGCCACCAAACGACTTGTAGCAATCTCTTGGCTATGGTGCCAAATCTTGGCCACGGTGCCAAAACCCTAATTTTGCCACGGTGCCAAAACCCTAAGTTGGCCATGACAAAGCCATGTCGGCCATGCCTCCATGCCACTGGCTGCCAAACGCGAGGTGGCAACAATCAACGGTTGTCCTTCCTCATGAGATGCAGATCTCAGCCGTACAAACTTGCCACCAAACGACTTGTGGCAACCTCTTGGCTACGATGCCAACTCTTGGCCATGGTGCCAAAGCCCTAATTTGGCCATGCCTCCATCCCATTGGCTTCCAAAAGGAAGGTTGCAACAATCAACGGCTATCCTTCCTCCTGAGATGCAGATCTTAGCCGTACAAACTTGCTACCAAACGACTTGTGGAAACCTTTGGCTACGCTGCCAACTCTTTGGCCACGACACATACTTATCTATGCCAATTATTTGGTCACGACACCAAACCCTGATTAGCCACGCCAAGAGCATGCGCAAGCCATGCCAGCACCGTGGCCACGCAACGGGCTACCAACGGAAGGTAACCACAATCAAAGGCTAACCTTCCTCTCAAGATGCGAAATCTCGGTCGTCGAAAACCACCACTGAACCGACAAGCCTATCTTTCCAAACAATAGCAACATGATACACGTTTTCCACGAAAACACTCGAGACATCAAAGCATGTCACAAACTGGGGGATGCTTATCAGGGTATTGGTTTGGCGGTTTACAGCGTGCGGCGTACACTACGGCTGTTACAATAAAGTGTCATAAGAGTGAGGCAGTTAGTAAATACAGGAAGTAATGGTAAAACGTTTCCTTCATTATGGAAACATCAACTCCAGGCATTACCCGTTACCGCTTTCTTCCATTTACTCAACCGTTTCCACTTCTTACGAGACCAGGGTCGTTTTTGTTGCGACTTGTATAAATAGGTCTCACCTATTTCCACCAAAGAACAAGTTTTGGTCAGGAGAATACAACACTCAGAAATCACTTGTTATCTTTCTCATCTGTTAGCTTTCCACTTTCTGATACAAGTCGTCAAACAAATTCTCTTCCGGAATCAACTATTTTGGTCTCAACACTCTCTTCGCTTCCCTCCCTAAGACCAACCCTTCTCCTTCACTTTGTGACTGAACCAAGTCTGGAACGGCCATTTCTTGGTTTAGGCGGGATTTGTACAGATTGATCTCTCGAATCAAATTACTCCCTTGCAGTACATTGTTTAGGGTTTAGACTCGTTTCTCACCCACGCACTCGAAATTACCAAAATCAGCAGAAACTGTTTTCACCATCAAATACTTATGAATTGTGTGCACAAACCTTGACCGGATGAAATCCAACAAGAATCGGATTTATTCAATTGATTAGTTGCGTGAGATCGGCATCGTTTTATAGTTTTTCTTTGAGATCTATATTGATTCATGCGAATCTAGACTTGATTATTTCGACAGTTAAAGTTAGATTGATCTAACCAGGTAAAGGAGTTTATTAGATCAAACGAAAAAGCCTTTGCATATGACTTAAGATATCTTTGTTAGAGGATTGCTCGGTCGAACTCACACGCGTTTCTATCTCAAGCTTGTTTTGTCAAGTTTAGTTGCCAAAAGTATAAATCTTGATTTCTAGTCTACTTACAGCTAAGTCTCGGATTAGGATAAAAAGTGTAGTTGAGCACTAGAATTCACGGCGTTTATCGATTGAAGACGAAGAATTACTAATGGGATCTTGTGGAACTTCATCAACAAAAGATATGTGGAGACTTGAACTCATCTATCACTCAAAAGTCTATCAACTCTATATCCTATTTAAGAAAAAAATCGTACAGCTATATAGACTTCAATTGTACACATTTGATATTTCGAGTTGAGTTTAACTCGCTTACATATTTCTCGAAATATGTGTTGGTAAGATTTTCCTTTAACCAAGTTCACCTTATATTCTTGATGAAAGTCAAAATATGATCATGTGAAAATCGCCTTGTAACATCTTACATGATTTGTGTGAGACAGTCATTTGATGTAGACTCGGAATATTTCGTATTGATCATTCGATCACTTGAAAATTGCTTTGAAGCTAATAGTTTATGTGAGACAGCTATTGTCGTCTTCCAAGAATGTTTCAGTGATTGAAATGGAGTTTAGAACATTTAACCATGATTGGATAAAGCATAGTATGCGTACTTGCATATATGTAATCCAAGTCCGGGAACCATAGTACATATACCCGTATGCGTACTGCTTGGTTTAGTGAAAGTCCGGGAACCTTGTACGCATACCGGTACGCGTACTGTATGAGATTCAGGTCCGGGAATTTCTGCTGAGTTTGGCTACTTAGGTATGCGTACCGTTTGCATTCTTGAGTAGGTTATGTTCTAAAATCAGTTTGTTCATGACTAATACATTTATATAATAAGGAATGCAACCTTTTTCAAACCGTGGCTATAATGTTTATGAATTGATTCGATTCAATCAAAATCGCTTTTGCTTCAATTGTGTCTTGTATACTTATATGAGAATATAAACTATTGAACAACTCTAGAACTGGTTTCATTTGAGTCATTTGAACTAATTATGGTTAAGATGAATATGGTTGATATGAAAGTGTTCATATCGCTAACTTCGTTTAACTATTTTTGATCCAACAAAGGTGTACACATTTAGGTACGGTTACTCATATCTAAGTGAAGTCACTTTTCATTTGTGTGTAACAAGCTAAGTTCGATCTAACGGCTGAAAGATACTAGCTTGAGTCTAATCAGGTTTTCATCTAACAATGAATATTGAATGCTTTGTTACCAAGGTAACAATGATTGAAAACCTGATTTGAAGACTATATAAGGGAGAACTCTAGCAACTGGAAACCTAATCCCCACACCTCCTGTGTGATACTAGTTGCGACTAGATTCGATTCTCCTTTAACCTTAGGTTTTTCACGAAACCATGTAGGTTAACGACTTGAATAATTCATTGGGATTGTGAAGCCAAACCCAACTATTTTCTCTGTATTTGCGTGTTCTGATCTTGCTGTTTTCTATCGTGATTGAGTACTATCTTCTCTAAGATTTGCTCGAGATTTAATCTCTGATAAGCAAGATAAACAGTAGTCACAAACATCTTCGTCTCATCGTTTGTGATTCCACAATATCTTGTTTCGCTAGCATACAATTAAGATTATTGTGAGGTGATTGATATTTCTAGGTTGTTCTTCGGGAATATAAGTTCGGTATGTCAATTGGTTCATGTTCACCTTGATTTATCAAAAGATGGAACAAAACTCATAAGTTAATCTGTAGGAGACAAATTTATCTATTCAATAGACTTTTCTGTGTGAGACATTGGTTTATCAAGTCTTCGACTTTGGGTCGTAGCAAATCTTAGTTGTGGATGATATCGGCTAAGGGAATCAAGTGCGCAGAATCCGACGTGGTTTTAGAGGCGTAAGGAACGCGACTGTACCTTGATCAGTGTGGGATTGGTTAAGGCTCAACTACATTCATGTCTGAAGTTAACTTGGAGTAGGCTAGTGTCTATAACGGCTTAATACAGTATGGTGTTCAAATATGGACTAGGTTCCGGGGTTTTCTGCATTTGCGGTTTCCAACAAAACTCCTTATGTCTGTGTTATTTCTTTTCCGCACTATATTTGTTTATATAATTGAAATATCACAGGTTGTGCGTAAGTTCAATCAATTATGAATCCAACCTTTCGTTTTTGATTAAATTTATTGACACTTGGATATTGGTTTTTGATATCGTCCAAGTTATTTCTAATATTCAATCGGGCTCGCAAATTCCTATTTGTTTGATTGCAGATTGAATTGAGAAATTGAGATATAACTCTTTGATATACTTTTCTTAAGATTGACTCTGACTTTCCAGTTGATTCTCTTGAAAGTATATTAGAGTTAGTCCATATATATTGCTAAGAAAAATATTGGGTGTGGTTGTTAGAACCCCGTTTTTTCAATTGGTATCAAAGCAGGCAAACACGTTTAAGACCTCACAAGTCTTTCTCAATAAATGCACCACCAGATCCAGGGATCTAGGATTCTCTTCCATGAGTGATTTAGTAAAATCTGTAGAATAAATTCTATCTAAACCTCCACCACGTTTAAAATCCCTAGAAGTGTTTCCAGGGCTTGAGAAAAGGTTTGAAAGCTTGTCTGTTGATGTTGAGTTATATCTCCAGAAAGAGCAATAATTTCTTGATAAGCTAAATCAAGTTATGATGAATAATCTCCATGTTGAGGTTGATATTGATCTTCTTATCATTAAGGGTATTCCCTCTGTCTCTTGTGTCTCTGACAAATTGGATATAATTCAAGAAGTATCCATACCTCATCTATCAGTCAGTTCCATCTCTGAATCTGACTTTGTTCGTCAGTCAAATCCTGATACACCTTCTCAAGATAATGGTATTGCTCTCTTTTGTGAAGAAGTCGGGATGTCTCTTTTTATCAAAAGGGTTTCCTTGTGCAGTACTTGAAAAAACGAGGGTACAACCACCACACTCAATATTTTAACAATCTGTACGGACAAACTCCAATATACTTTCTAGAGAATCAACTAGACAGACAGACTCAATCTAGATACAAAGTATATTAAAGAGTTTATATCTCAATCTCTCGATTTGATATATACTCAAGCAAATATAACTATGCGAGTCTTTATCAAATACTAGAGAGATAACTTGGATGGTACCAAAGACCAATATCCAAGTGTCAATCAATTTAAATCAACAACCAAAAGGTCGGATATTCTAATTGATTGAAAATGCACAACCTGTGATATTTCAATTATATAACAAAATATAATGCGGAATAGAAATAACACAGACACCAGAATTTCGTTAACGATGAAACCGCAAATGCAAAAAAAAACCCGGGACCTAATCCAGATTGAACACACATTGTATTAAGCCACTACAGACACTAGCCTACTCCAAAATAACTTCGGTCTGGACTGTAGTTGAACCCCAATCAATCTCACACTGATCCAAGGTACAGTTATGCTCCGACGTCTCTGATCCCAGCAGGATACTACGCACTTGATTCCCTTAGCTGATCTCGCCCACAACTAAGAGTTGTTACGACCCAAAGTCGAAGACTTTAATAAAAAAATATGTATACACAGAAAAGTCTATGGTAATAGATAAATCCGTCTCCCACGAATATACCTACGAGTTTTGTTCAGTTTTTTGATAAATCAAGGTGAACAGGAACCAATTGATAACCCGGACTTATATTCCCTAAGAACATCCTAGTATTATCAATCACCTCACAATAATCTTAATCGACGGGGCGAAAGAAGATATTTTGGAATCACAAACGAT
Source organism: Papaver somniferum (assembly GCF_003573695.1). Lineage (NCBI taxonomy): Eukaryota > Viridiplantae > Streptophyta > Magnoliopsida > Ranunculales > Papaveraceae > Papaver > Papaver somniferum. The sequence continues at coordinate 39,738,448 of NC_039363.1, forward strand.
GAGACGAAGATGTTTGTGGTTACTTTTTATCTTGCCCTATCGGAGATATAATCTCAAGCCAATTCTTTCAATTGAACTCGTACGATATAAAATGGCAAGATCAGATCACACAACTACGAGAACGTAGTATCGGTCTGGCTTCACAATCCCAATGAAACCAAAGGTTAATGGAGAACCGACTCTACCTTAGCACAACTAGTATCACACGTAAAGTATGGGGATTAGGTTTCTCAGTTTCTAGAGTTCTCCCTTATATAATATTTCAAATCAGGGTTTGCAATCAATGTTAGCTTGGTAACAAAGCATTCAATATTCATCGTTAGATGAAAACATAATTAGATTCAAGCTAATATCTTTCAACTGTTGGATCGAAAACTTAGCTTGTTACACACAAATGAAATGCACGTTTTAGGTTTGTGTAACCGTACCCAAACTTGTACATTTGTTGGTTCAACAATAGTTAACCAAATGGTTAGCCATATGAGCAATTTCATATCAACTATATTCTTCTTCACCATAACTAGTTCAAATGACTCAAATGAACTAGTTAGAGAGTTGTTCAATTGCTTAGATCTTATGTAACTACACAAGACACAATCGAAGAAAAAACGATTTGATTCACTCGAATCGGTTCATGAACTTTGTATCCACGGTTTATAAAAGTATTCCTTAGTTTATATAAACATGAGTTCAATAACAATGGTTTTTAGATATAACCAACTCAAGTTCGCGGACTGGGTTCGCGGACTTAAGTTCTCGAAAGGAGTTCACAAACTCCAGCAGATTTTCTTGGGTCGAGAACTTCCGCCAGTTCGCGGACTTAGCTCACGCCACTATTCTGGTTCTCCTGATCAACAAAGTTCGGAAACTTCGGTTCAAGGAATAAGGACTTATACATATATGTGTTACCACAACAATGCTTATATCCATCATTGGTTATATAATCTAAACTCTCATTTCAATCATTGAAATATTCTCAGAGGACGTTATATAGTTGTTATTCACAAACAATTTTTCGTCAGAGAGATTTTCAAAGTGATTGAAACATAACATGAATTTCGTCACTAGGTAAAGATGAATTTGGCTAAAGTGAAAGCTTACCACCACATATTTCGAGAAATAGATAGGCGAGATAAACTCGGCTCGAAATACCAAATGTGTATAATCAAAGTCTATATAGCAAAACGACTTTTGTCTCAAGATAGGAGATAAATAGACTTTTGAGTGATAGATAAGTTCAAGTCTCCACATACCTTTTAGTCGATGAAGTTCCACCAGTTCCTTGAGTAGTTCTTCGTCTTGTATGATGATTTCCATGGAGTTCTTGAGCTCAACTACACGCTCTATCCTAATCCGAGACTTATCTATAGTAGACTCGTAATCAAGACTTATAGTTTTGATCACTAACATTGACAAACATGCTTGAGATAGCAACGCACGCGAGTTCGACTGAGCAATGCTCTAACAATCTCCCCTTTTGTCAAGTTTAGTGACAAAACTATCAATACATATGGAATAAAAAAATAAATGAATTAACTTTCGTAGTTCCTATTCCACATGTCTAATCTTCAACATTACTCGAAATCTTCGTCACTTCCAAGTACTCCAATGATCCCAAAGGTTGTAAGTTCAACATCACCGTTGTTGAAAATCCGTAGCTATAACAACGAGAAAACAAGAGTTCTCAATCATTGTTATACAGTGTCATAGTATCATTACACAGCGTCAAAGTGCAATTGTATCACAACTTCAACAAAAATACTATGGTGATATGTATCACTCCCCCTTAGTCAATACTCCATCTCACATGGAAACGACTCCCCTTTACATAATGATCCGAAAACCATATGTATTTGTAGTGTGAATTACATATTAATTCTCCCCCTTTTTGTCAATAAAATTGGCAAAGGTACAAGAACGGGATCCTAATGAAATTTCCGAAACAGATGTTTCATGACCAAAAGTAAGCATATATCATCTTGTTTAGATGGAATCATAAAGCTGAAGCTAAATGCATTCATCAAGGAGTTTAAAGATACAAGATAACCCATATAATATTCCACAACCGCACTCCTCACAAAGATTTGGCAATTAAGCACAAGTTCAATTAAGAATTCTCCCTCATAAAATGTCATTCCCGAAAAAATAACAAGAGCGACCTTAATTTCGAAAGAATAGAAGGATTTATTTGGACATAAAAAATTACATATGAATATGAATTTGAATCCAAAAATACTCAATTAGATTAACCACAAGAGAACCCATAATTAATCTAATCGGAAATATACAACCAAATTTACCACAAAAAGTGATGAATTTAATTGATTATGCTCGACATAAGAGAATCTATGGAGAAAAAACTAAGTTAAATCATAAGAAAATAATCAACTCAGTCAATAGTGCTCAACGTGAGATAACTTACGGAGCCTCACAGTAATACATAAAATATGGATCAGGGAAGACCAATACTGCGGAATACACAAGGATTCATTATATTTTCCATCAGTATTTGCACAAAGACATACAATAGACATAATCCTTATCAACAAAAGATTTTAACCTATCTTCCATAAATAAATGACATAATAGGCTTAAGTTTTGTATTTGTCAAAAGTCCATTCATTCTTTATCAATACATGCATGTCGACTTATGAAAGACTTTAATTTTGACAAGGTATGGGACAATCATATTTCACGGACGCAAACATACATATCGCATAACAAATTGCAATATATAAAACCATAAAGATTAATACTGCGAAATTCAATCTTTGTTCTTAGAAGTTTGAATCAATATTTTTCGCAAGGTTTTACACCAAGAGTGGTTACCAAAAGCGTATAAAAAGATATTCTTAACAAAGAAAAACATACAAAGTCATTAAAGACCATGCATCATAGTTCAGTAAGATGATTGTGAACATTCAAGAATCCCATAGCAATGCGTACTACTGCCCATTCCTGAATTTCCTTCTTTGTGATTCACCAAAATCATTCTTGTAAAATCTACAAATGAGCTTAGAAGAGAATTACTCCAAGAATCCAAGTTCCCAAGTCTAGTAGAACAAGTGCGACGAAACGGAGCAAAACACTCAAAAACAAGATACGGGACAAATACCAACCTCAACTCATTCACATTTAGGATTTCTCATCACCATTTTGAAGATAATTCAAATAGGAAGAGAATGCAAAAATAATGAGGTCATTCCGAGTTCAGACGAAGAAGTTACGGCCAAAACAAATTTACCGAATATCGACGTCAAGTATGCACAGGGGTTTGCAAACGAATTTTCGTATCCTGGAGCAGTATGCAAACGGGTATGCGTAACTAAACCCCTGGATTTTGATTTTAAATGATGTTATGCATACCTGGTATGTGTACCATGTAGTCCAAACATCCCGAACTATTATTTTCAAACCTAAACATTTAAGAACCTTAAACACGGATAAAGTTAGGTAGAAAAGATCATTATAAGTTCTCTAAGCAAATAAAAGCACAAATCTTTCTCAAGTTTATAGACATACCTTTTTATATGAATCCAATTGAATTTTACAACCTTACCAAACATAATTTGTGCGTCCCAGTTTTCATGCTTCCTCACCGTATTCATAGCAGGGGATTCCTTGGTGAGGATGCACTAACAACACACTCAAGTTGTGTTGAGTTAAGCAATGTCTTTATCACCACAAGTGACTTTTGGATTATCATGAAAAATATCTCTTTTAGAAACTTTCACATCCAAATCCATATTTCCAAAGAACTCTTTAAGTTCCAACATAATGGATACTGCCTTCTCCATAGTCATGAAATTTTCTGGGAGATCATTCCTTTTCAAACTCAAAGCATCATTGACTTTCTTTGGAACCCACTTCTGAGTGTGTATAGGAACAACCGAAACCTTCTTCCCATTACTCTCATCAAGATTTATCGCAAGAGAATTTGATTGACTATTCTTTTGCAAGTTAGTCTTTCTCCAGTTGGGAGCATCGGATCTTGTCTTAGTCTTTACGAAGTTATCCTTTTGATAACCATTACGATTGTGAAAAGGATTCGTATGACGTTTATAGGCAAAAATAGGTTTATCACAACACTAATTTCTTTGCCTAAAGATTGGACAGTTACAACCTGTAGCATTCAGGGGATTAGCCTTAACATATGATATTGGTTTCACAACTTCTTGTGATGCCCAAACAAGAACATCATGAAGTTTCTCATTCCTTATACGAAAACGACATCTCCTTTCTAGGTGACCTTTATTTCCGCAATAGTGGCAAACATAAGGAATGTTCTTACCTCGATCCGTATGTGCTGACTTTTGAGGTTGATATACTTTGCTCTTTCGAACCTTAATTGCCGGTGAAGGTATTTCACTTTTTCCATCAGTGGAAACCTTTTGTTGAGAAGAATCACTAGCCTTAACAAATTTTACCTCTTTGCTAATACTTGGAGCAGCTATTCCCTTATATCCCAATCCTCGTGTGTCACGATGATTTTTACTTGCTCCTAGCATAGTAGTTAATTTTCTTGAACTAGTATTGAACTTTTTCAAGTCATCTTCCAACATCTTGATTTTATCAAGAGCAGCAGCTAAATCAGCCTCAAGGCGTTTTTCTCGAACGAGACAAGCACTTTCTCTGTCATCAAAACTAATTTGTTGAGAGTTAAACCTTGCTTTAGATTCTGCAAGTTTCTCTTCTAACAAAAAATACTTTTGATAAAGATTATCACATTCAAGTGACTTCATACGTAGGTTTTCCTCAGAATCCTTGAGGATCGATTCGTTGGAACGATTCGAAAAATAAACACTTGCGTAACATCTTCTCAATTTCTTGTTTTCTCGACAGAGAGGAGTCAGAAGAGGTGAGACATGAGAAGTTGTAATCTTATTCATATTCCACGAATCCAAAAACTTAACATACTCTGAGACTTCCTCATCAACATCTCTATCAATATATGAATCACCTTCATCATAAAATTCATCCAACTGTTCTTCTAGGAGAGTTTCCCAATCAACAGTTTTTATATCAAGAGAATGTTTAGATATTGACTTAGATGTGACAGTTCTATCAGGTGAATCCAAGATTTTAGAATCATCTGGTAATTTTTGAACTGGTACGTTATTAGAGATAGACTCGTACATAATCAGATCGCTACAAACACAGACTTATAAGGTCTTTAACGTGCTTTCCTGCTCTGATACCAATTGAAAAAGAGGGGGTACAACAACCACACCCAATATTTCGCTTAGAAATTTGTATGGAAAAACTCCAATATACTTTATAGAGAATCAACTAGACGGTCAAACTCAATCTAGATAAAAAGTATATCAAAGAGTTTATATCTCAATCTCTCGATTTGATATATACTCAACATGTTAGAGCATTGCTTGGTTGAATCCACCAAGCGTTGGTATGTCAAGTTTGGTTGTCATATTTTAGTGAATCAAAACTCATGTTAAGAGTCGCTTGATTATGTACTAGATTTAAACTTCGTATAGGTTAGCTTGAAAGTATTAGGATTTGAGACATTACAAGTATTGAGAAGTACTGAAGATGTGAAGAAGCAAGGAGCTACAACGACAACAATCATCCTTCCACTTGAGGTTAGTGATAATTGACTTGAACTGTTTCATTCCCTAACATATCTTTCAAGTCGTGCATATTGAAAACATAATTGCGAAGCATATATGAACTCTAGATAGACATATTATTAAGGAATACAATACGAGGTTTATTTCATAACCATTAAACTTTGTATATAAGACATCGCCATAATTATTTGAATGCTATTGTGATTATATATGGGTATGAGGTGAGGATTTCATCCTAGGGAACAATGTTTACATGTGTTCTAAGGAAGTAAGTTCATAAACTTGTTTGTGAACTGAAAAGGAAATTTCCAGGATTTATTGGTTTTGTTATTTATTACATATCTTATGAACAACCAATATGTGTGATAGAGTATAACCGCTCACAACTTGTTGTGTTCTTGGTAGAACTATTCACAAAGTCCTGACTTATGTATTGGTATAACTTTTATTAGTAAAACTAATCTTAAGTAATCACCTGTGGTATGATCGGATTATGTCTGACCTTGGGGAAAGGGAACCGATCCTAGTAAGGGAAAGGAACCGATCCTTGTAAGGGGTGCAATACATCAAGGGGAACCGATCCTTGTATGGGGTGCAACAAGGTTTATAGCAGAAAGGGGAAACGATCCTATGGACATGTGAAACACATATAATTTAGATACCATATATATGTGGGGAACCGATCCTAGTACCTAGTCAACCGAATCTTTGGGAAGCTAGTGTGACTATGCGTAGTACTCACATGGAGGTAGAACCGAAACTTGTTCTGGTAGAACCGTTAAACCCATGATTGTGATTGAATGTTGGTTTGATCAATCACATAGTTCTTGGAAGTCAGATAAACCAATTCTAAACTTGTTTGGAAGTGTGGAAAATCAGTTTCACGGTTGTAAGTGTGAAAGAGAACTTACAAAGTAAAGACGTCGACAAACTTTGAACACGTGCTGTGAATGTTTATTTCTATAATTGTTCAAAGATATTCCTTAACGGATAAGGTAAGAGAATCCCAGGATCGAAACATCAGTAAGTTAAGAATCTTTTAATTAAGGTTATTAATTTCATTTTGTAGGGAAATTACAGAATTAGTAATGTGCATTTACTAATTAGATTTTCCGAGAGATTTCGATCGTTATTTTTGGACAGAGCATTTCCAGGAATTATGGAAACCGAATTTGTGGTTTTATGAATATCTTGAGAATATTTTCGGTTTTGGAAATTCCTTGGTGTCCAAACTTCCTTGTCTATAATTACTCGAAGTTTGCCTTTCTAGCAAACTAATCCTTCGTAACAATAGATTTACTCTTTTGTTGTTACTACTAGTGCAGCCGCCTATCGGAGAGGAGAGTAATCTAATTAGGTGAAATCTCTTACAGCCGCTCAGTTTAAAGTATTCTTTGGGATTGAGAAGCTCTAGCGCGACCCGTTGGTGCGAAACTAGATAATTGTGGTTTATCTTTGTTTTCGATTGATTTGATTGACTAACGGTGATTGAAATCTGATTGCACCTAGTTTGTTTATTCTTGAGAATCTTCTCTTCTGATATAAGATTCACTCAAACTAGTTCAGAGTTTCAACAGGGATCTTTAGACTGTTGTTAGTTCTAAAGAAGATCTTGTGATAAACCATTGTTAACAGACTCCGTTCTGTGCGTGATTGATCACAAGAGATTCAAGTGATTGTGTGCAGGTTTTTATTGAAGATTTAAGAAGATATGAAGACAAAGAAGATATTGAAGATCTGACTTGGGTTTTACAATCTTTGGTGTGCACAATACTTGTTTCGGTAAAAGAGGATCCAATTAATAATCGGTTTATCCTTGTGGTAGATTGGATTGATTAATTGAGTAGATCGGCATCAACACGGTTCTTCGGATTAAAGGTGTTGTTGGCTTAATCTTAATTGATTAAATTTTGGTGATTGAACATAAGATAGATCTAGACCTGACGAAGGAGTTTATGTTGAGATACACGGAAGAGCCTTTGTCCGACTCATATAGCTTGGTTGAATAGAGTTGATACCAAACAGATTTCTTGTTCCTTTACTATTTGTAAAACGAACCAAAGGGATTGATCCAAGTACGTGACTTATTTATAAGTTGGAGGCATGGGAATACAGACGGAACTAGGTAAAATATAGGGTTAGTTACCTGGTCTCAACTATACGAAGTTAGTGTAATTTTGTATAGCGGCTTAATCCTGAGAGTATTCAATTCTGGACTAGGTCCCGGGGTTTTTCTGCATTTGCAGTTTTCCGCGTCAAAAAAATCTTGCTTTGTCATTTACTTTTATTTTCCGCATTATAATTGTTTTATTATACTTAAAGTAAATTACACAAACGTTAATTCTTATTTATTTGATAAGTAATCCTATTGTGTTTGGATAAGTCCGAACCTCTGTATCAAGTAAACATACTTCGTTGTTGTATTGTCTCGATCTCGTATCCATAGACGATCACACGAGATGTGAACCGATTAGTTGTATTATCTCGTCTCAGTCCATAGAAAATCACTTTCGGAGAAAGGACTTATAGGTAAGAAAAGTTTTAGCTTGAGGTGTATTTGGGTACCCTCGCCTTTTCAATTGGTATCAGAGAAGGCAAACACGAAAAGATCTAGCAATCTGTGTTTGGTGTGATCTAACCTATAAGAATTGAATCTATGTCAGCTTCATTTAACGTAGTTGCAAGATTTGATTACTTTACAAAATCGTGGTGGAAATCACGTATGAAGTATGTAATACTCCTATTCCTTAATCTGTTAGGGATCATGCTTATGTATGTCTTGAGTGACTTACATGTTCCTTTGGTAAACATAGGATTGTATATCATTTTGTTGAGTAACAATGGTACTAAGGCCTATGTAACAGGTTGTATCTTGAAAATGCGTAAGAGTCCTCTTATGATTTGTGTGAACCATGAATATTGTGTTCCTATTAAATCTGGAACATTAAATATATTTTGGTCGGACTACCGAAGTATATACATGCATATTTTCAGACATGATTCTGTCAATGCTTCGCTCTCTAGGATGCAATTTTGGAAAATATGTATTCCTTTAAGGAATAAGTTTTCAGTTAACAATTTTATTAACAATGGTTTGCTTCATGCACCTCACAACTGTTTTAATGAAGCAAGTGATCTTTTGAAATGTTATGTGGTCTTTGATTCTGACGATATTTCCAACAAATATCATATTTTGTTCAAAATTTTCTCTGTATACTCTAGTAAACTTCAAGTAATATTATCACATTTTGGTAATAAAAGAGTACACAGACTATTGGACAAAAACTTGGAATCAACCCGAGCTAAAGATCCAGTCCATAGAAAAACTGATTTTCCAAAAAAAAGACCTAGATGCAAAATCGGAATTGTTTCCCCACAAGCCACGGTTACCGATTTTGGGTGTATTTACTAAAATTAGTTATTACCAGTTTTTGTTGACAATTATTCCTATAAAAGATAACCTCTTGCTATGTATTCGAACATATTGGGGAAGATTGTTCAAAACCGTAACTAGGGATTCTCATATTATCGCAAGTATAGGAAAGAGGAAAACAAGAGAAGAGATCTCTGATGAAGACAAGTTTGTCTCAAATCAATTCTTATCTTCTGAAGAAATTGAGAAGATCAAGAATCCACACTTGATCAAAGGAAAGCATGACTTTAAAAATTTTAGATAGTACATGCTTTGGAAGATATCAATCCCTTAAGGGAACTAGCTCTACTAAAGAAAAACGATTCGATCCAGATGTTTCAGAAACCAGCTATGTGACCTTTGTTCAAGATCGAATTTGGGGAAATATGTTCAGTTTTGAAAAATACTCTCCTGATGTTGTAAGAATCTTTTATGGTAATATTCATAATATAAATCATAAAAAACTTACTTTTAGCACCTTGGTTGGAAGTTCGGTTCTTCATATTGACAGAAAGATGATATCAGAAGTCATCAACTATAAAGTTAAAGGGCATTTGAGCACGGGTTCTGAAATTGAGCACGATAACATTTCAAAACTCATTATTGGGAAGAATGTTGAATGGAAAAGGGGAAGCATGATAACAAAAAACGTTCCCTTATACTTAAGGATTTTCGTTAAACTGGCCGTACCAACTCTCTATGCTTGCTCAAGAGATTCCTCTCAATGGAATAAAGATTTTGCTGGAATGATTTTTTACCTCCTTGAAGGCAAAAACCAGATTGATATCTGTGGAATGATTATCAATCAAATATTCAAAATCATTGAATCTCTCAATGTTACAGATTTCCATAGAAATATTGGATATCCCTGTCTCATCACCAAGTTGTGTGAAAAACAATGGGAAATAACTTTAGAAATGAGAAAGTTATTAAAACTATCTCTCAAGGAGTCATTAACCGAATGTTTGGAGCTCAAAAGGGATCAAGCATCTCTCATGATCAAATCTACAGTAATGGAGATCTCATGTTTCACATTCTGCATCTTGAAAGACAATTAGACTGTATTCAGAGACAATTGATGTTTGTATACATAAATGATCCAGAAACTCTGGAAGGAATTGTAGCAATCAATGTGAGTTCCTAAAAGATGAACAAGTAATTGTATCTGAAGAAGACTCTTCTGAGCAAGTAAAGAATATTAAATCCCTTCTAGAAAAATAGACAGTAGTTTTTGATTTCTTTCAATAAAGTCTATTATGAATAAAACTATCTTATTATGAATAAAATTATTTGATTGGTAATTTTTCTTGTGATAGTTTTCAGTTTACATAGCCTGTGATTAATTGCTTTTATCTTATCGCTATGTATGTTTATGGGATGTATGTTTTCGGTTTTACTACCCTAATATTCAATCTCATATATTGTGAATCCTTATGGTTTGGGTAACTTTTTGATTTAGAGGGAATAAGTTCTAGCCCTAGTAGGTGGGCTTTATCAAAGGATCATGAGGGGTTATAATAGAAACAATATGTGAAAAAGTTACAATATGTTGAATCGATTTTGGTTTAGCATAAAATCATATGTGCTTCGACGGTTTTCAACTCTTGCTTGCAATTGTTAAAACCGGTTTTCAACCTTTCTCTGGTAAAGGTTGAGGTATGTTGTTATTGTTTTGTTTATGCATAAGGATGACAATGTGGTGATATTTCGATATCAATTATCCCTGGACGAAGATGCTATCATATTGGAGAAGTGAATGCGAAATCTGAGGTAACAATCTTGTTAGTTAATTGTTTTCCTGTTTAAGAAAAGCCTGAGTTTATATTATATATATTTGTTGCTTTTGCTTAACAAAATTTAGGTTCAGTTGATATTTATTCCATGATGTTTGTGTGGATGTGTGTTTCAATTGGTTTTTGTTAAGAAAAACTATTGTTATCTTGCTTTATTGTGCGGTATCAATCGTTTAGGCTTACAAAATTTCGGTACAATTGATGTATGTGTGATTCAATTGGTTCCGGTTAAGAAAAACTATTGTTATCTTGCTTTTGTATGGTATCAATTGTTTAGGCTTACAAAATTACGGTGCAATTGTGGTGATTTTAATGTCTATGTTGTTTCAATTGCTTCCGGTTGAGGTGAATAATTACGCAAGTTGATTTATTTTGGTTGTTATGAATTATTTATGGCTTAAGGAAATAATATGTGTATGGGATGAGTTGTTTAGTTCAATTCGATTCCGGATAAGAAACTAAGTTTATTCTGATCTTAGTTTGTCTTATCAAAGTGAGGTTTCGGTTATTCAAGTCTAATCGAATGCCTAAACAAGGAAATGCTAGTTAACTAACCTAGTGTTTGGCTTGTTTAAAATTGAAAGGTCTAAGTTTATGGATAATTAGAACCTGATGAGAAAAATGGAGTTTATCTTTATTTTGGTCTTATCGAATTAAGCGGTTGTTTTTGAACAATCTGTTGAGAAAAGGGACTAATGTGATTAGTTGTTTTTGGTTTGCTAAACTAAATGGAAAAAATGTTTCGGACAATTGGTTCCTTGGTAACATATCAAAATAAGACTACTTGTAGTTTCGGTTTTGATATTGGTTATTAGAACATGATGTATGGAACCCTCGTGCCTAACTCCACAGGTTTGCAAGTTTATTCTGAGATTTGTAAGATTATTTTCGTGTTGTCCTTTATTTTTTCGTTTCTTTTTCATTTTTGTGACAAAAAGGGGGAGAAATATATGGAGTAAACAGGTGGTGCTGGTATTGATTTTATATTGATTGGCATCGCTAGGGAAAATAACATTGGTACTTGAATGTTTTATCTAACGAAAGAGTGAAAGCACAGACTAAGAGGGAGTAACATGTCATATTGATTGGTATAACAAAGACGTGCGGATTGAATATCTACCTATCTTCCTTAGGGGGGGTAGCTTTGTTATTATAATGTCAACATCGGCATTTTAAAGGATTGAATGTAAGCAGTTTTACTGTGCTGTTGAATCGGGAATCAAGCGGAGTGTAATGAATTCTTGTAATTTTTTTATCCATATGATGTAAGAGTTTTGTCACTAAAATTAACAAAGGGGGAGATTGTTAGAGCATTGCTCGGTTGAACCCACCAAGCGTTGGTATGTCAAGTTTGGTTGTCGTATTTTAGTGAATCAAAACTCATGTTAAGAGTCGCTTGATTATGTACTAAAGTTAAACTTCTTATATGTTAGCTTGAAAGTATTAGGATATGAGACATTACAAGTATTGCGAAGTCTTGAAGATGTGAAGAAGCAACGAGATACAACAACAACAATCATCCTTCCAGTTGTGGTTAGTGATAATTGACTTGAACTGTTTCATTCCCTAACGTATCTTTCAAGTCGTGCATATTGAAAACATAACTGTGAAGCATATATGAACTCTAGATAGACATAGTATTAAGGAATACAATACGAGGTTTATTGCTTAACCATTAAACTTTGTAGATAAGACATCGCCATAATTATTTGAATGCTATTGTGATTATGTATGGGTATGAGGTGAGGATTTCATCCTAGGGAACAATGTTTACATGTGTTCTAAGGAAGTAAGTTCATAAACTAATTTGGGGAAAGGGAACCGATCCTAGTAAGGGAAAGGAACCAATCCTTGTAAGGGGTGCAATACATCAAGGGGAACCGATCCTTGTATGGGGTGCAGCAAGGTTTATAGCAGAAAGGGGAACCGATCCTATGGACATGTGCAAAACATATAAGTTAGATACCATATATATGTGGGGAACCGATCCTAGTACCTAGTCAACCGAATCTTTGGGAAGCTAGTGTGACTATGCGTAGTACTCACATGGAGGTAGAACCGAAACTTGTTCTGGTAGAACCGTTAAACCCATGATTGTGATTGAATATTGGTTTGATCAATCACATAGTTCTTGAAAGTCAGATGAACCAATTCTAAACTTGTTTGGAAGTTTGGAAAATCAGATTCACGGTTGTAAATGTGAAAGAGAACTTACAAAGTAAAGACGTCGACAAAATTTGAACACGTGTTGTGAATGTTTATTTCTATAATTGTTCAAAGATATTCCTTAACGGCTAAGGTAAGAGAATCCCAGGATCGAAACATAAGTAAGTTAAGAATCTTTTAATTAAGGTTATTAATTTCATTTTGTAGGGAAATTACAGAATTAGTAATGTGCATTTACTAATTAGATTTTCCGAGAGATTTAGATCATTATTTTTGCACAGAGCATTTCCAGGAATTATGGAAACCGAATTTGTGCTTTTATGAATATCTTGAGAATATTTTCGGTTTTGGAAATTCCTTGGTGTCCAAACTTCCTTGTCTATAATTACTTGAAGTTTTCCTTTCTAGCAAACTAATCCTTCGTAACAATAGATTTACTCTTTTGTTGTTGCTACTAGTGTAGCCGCCTATCGGAGAGGAGAGTAATCTAATTAGGTGAAATATCTTACAGCCGCTCAGTTTAAAGTCTTCTTTGGGATTGAGAAGCTCTAGCGCGACCCGTTGGTGCGAAACTAGATAATTGTGGTTTATCTTTATTTTCGATTGATTTGATTGACTAACGGTGATTGAAATCTGATTGCACCTAGTTTGTTTATTCTTGAGAATCTTCTCTTCTGATATAAGATTCACTCAAACTAGTTCAGAGTTTCAACAAGGATCTTTAGACTGTTGTTAGTTCTAAAGAAGATCTTGTGATAAACCATTGTTAACAGACTCCGTTCTGTGCGTGATTGATCACAAGAGATTCAAGTGATTGTGTGCAGGTTTTTATTGAAGATTTAAGAAGATTTGAAGACAAAGAAGATATTGAAGATATGACTTGGGTTTTACAATCTTTGGTGTGCACAATACTTATTTCGGTAAAATAGGATCCAATTAATAATCGGTTTATCCTTGTGGTATATTGGATTGATTAATTGAGTAGATCGGCATCAACACAGTTCTGCGGATTAAAGGTGTTGTTAGCTTAATCTTAATAGATTACCTTTGGGTGATTGAACATAAGATAGATCTTGACCTGATGAAGGAGTTTATGTTGAGATAAACGGAAGAGCCTTTGTCTGATTCATATCACTTGGTTGAATAGAGTTGATACCAAACAGATTTTTTCCTTTACTGTTTGGAATACGAACCAAAGGGATTGATCCAAGTACGTGACTTATTTATAAGTTGGAGGTGTCGGAATACAGACGGAACTAGGTGAACTATAGGGTTAGTTACTTGGTCTCAACTACACGAAGCTAGTGTAATTTTGTGTAGCGGATTAATCCTGAGAGTATTCAATTCTGGACTAGGTCCCGGGGTTTTTCTGCATTTGCAGTTTTCCACGTCAACAAAATCTTGCCGTGTCATTTACTTTTATTTTCCGCATTATCATTAAAGTAAATTACGCAAACGTTAATTCCTATTTACTTGATAAGCAATCCTATTGCGTTTGGATAAGTCCGAACCTTTGTATCAAGTAAACATACTTTGTTGTTGTATTGTCTCGATCTCGTATCCATAGACGATCACACGAAGTGTGAACCGATTAGTTGTATTGTCTCGACTCAGTCCATCGACAATCACTTTCGGAGAAAGGACTTATAGGTAGGAAAAGTTTTAGCTTGAGGTATATTTGGGTATCCTCGCCTTTTCACAAGAAAATAGAAATCTGCGAGTCTTTATCAAATACTAGAGAGATAACTTGGATGGTACCAAAGACCAATATCCAAGTGTCAATCAATTTTCTACAACCAAAAGGTCGGATATTCTAATTGATTAAACAACGCACAACCTGTGATATTTCAATTATATAACAAAATATAATGCGGAATATAAATAACGACACTAGAATTTTGTTAACGAGGAAACCGCAAATGCAGAAAAACTCGGGACCTAGTCCAGATTGAACACACACTGTATTAATCCGCTACAGACACTAACCTACTCCAAACTAACTTCGGTCTAGACTGTAGTTGAACCCCAATCAATCTCACACTGGTCCAAGGTACAGTTATGCTCCTACGTCTCTGATCCCAGCAGGATACTACGCACTTGATTCCCTTAGCTGATCTTGCTACGACCCAAAGTCGAAGACTTTAATAAACAAATCTGTATACACATAAAAGTCTATGGTAATAGACAAATCCGTCTCCCACGAATATACCTACGAGTTTTGTTCCGTCTTTTCATAAATCAAGGTGAACAGGAACCAATTGATAACTCGGACATATATTCCCTAAGAACAACCTAGTATTATCAATCACCTCACAATAATCTTAATCGATGCGGTGAAAGAAGATATTTTTCAATCACAAACGATGAGAAGAAAATGTTTGTGATTACTTTTTATCTTGCCCTATCGGAGATATAATCTCAATCCAATTCTTTCAATTGAACTTGTACGATAGAAAATGGCAAGATCAGATCACACAACTACGAGAAAGTAGTATCGGTCTGGCTTTACAATCCCAATGAAGTCGTTAAGTCGTTAACCTGGTTTAGAAGAAGAAACCAAAGGTTAAAGGAGAACCGACTCTAGCTTTGCACAACTAGTATCACACGTAAAGAATGGGGATTAGGTTTCCCAGTTGCTAGAGATCTCCCTTATATAATCTTTCAAATCAGGGTTTGAAATTAATGTTATCTTGGTAACAAAGCATTCAATATTCACCGTTAGATGAAAACCTGATTAGATTCAAGTTAATATCTTTCAACCGTTGGATCGAAAACTTAGCTTGTTACACACAAATGAAATGCACGTTTTAGGTTTGTGTAACCATACCCAAACTTGTACATTTGTTGGTTCAACAATAGTTAACCAAATTGTTAGCCATATGAGCAATTTCATATCAACCATATTTTTCTTCACCATAACTAGTTCAAATGACTCAAATGAACTAGTTAGAGAGTTGTTCAATTGCTTAGATCTTATGTAACTACACAAGACACAATCGAAGCAAAAACGGTTTGATTCACTCGAATCAGTTCATGAACTTTATAGCCACGGTTTGCAAAAGTATTCCTTAATTTACATAAAAATGAGTTCAAGAACAATCGTTTTTAGATATAACCAACTCAAGTTCGCGGACTTAAGTTCCGAAAGGAGTTCACAAACTCCAGCAGATTTTCTCGGGTCAAGAACTTCCGCCAGTTCGTGGACTTAGCTCATGCCACTATTCCGGTTCTCTTGATCAACAAAGTTCGCAAAATTCGGTTCAAGGAATAAGGACTTATACATATATGTGTTTCCACCACAATGCTTATATCCACCAATGGATATATAATCTAAACTCTCATTTAAATCATTGAAACATTCTCAGAGGACATTATATAGTTGTTATTCACAAACCATTTTTCGTTAGAGCCATTTTCAAAGTGATTGAAACATAACATGACTTTCGTCACTAGGTAAAGACGAATTTGGCTAAAGCAAAAGTTTACCAACACATATCTCGAGAAATAGATAGGCGAGATAAACTCGGCTCGAAATACCAAATGTGTATAATGAAAGTCTATATAGGAAAACGACTTTTGTCTCAAGATAGGAGATAAATATACTTTTCGGCGATAGATAAGTTCAAGTCTCCACATACCTTTTAGTCGATGAAGTTCCACCAGTTCCTTGAGTAATTCTTCGTCTTGTATGATGATTGCCATGGAGTTCTTGAGCTCAACTATACTTTCTATCCTAGTCCGAGACCTTAGCTATAGTAGACTAGAAATCAAGACTTATACTTTTGATCACTAACATTGACAAACATGCTTGAGATAGAAACGCATGCGAGTTCTGGAAGCTGTAAGAGTTGTTGGAAAGAGACGTTCTTTTGGTGTCATGGCGTGCAAGAAATTTTTTGTACTGGGACATCTTGACCATACAATAATATCTGAAGAAAAATAATTGTTGAGCTGCTGCTCCATTATTTGGGTTTACCTTTTTAAACCAAACGAGCCCTTACTTGCACACGTATGGTTCACATACCTTGAACCCGGAACCTTGACACGAAAGAATCTCGTTCCAGAACGTGTTCTGGTGGCTCTTATTCCACCGATTGACACATAAAAAAGAGATAGAATCACTTCGTTTTCTTCACCCTCTCCTTCATTTCTCCATTTCGTTTTCGAAAGAGAAACCCAATTGTTCTTGTACCAATTCCTCTTCTCTCTCTCATTTCTTAACCAATTCTTGTTTGGATTGAACCATTGCATTCAGGAGAAGTTTATGCATATTGGGTCAAGAACATTTTTCGTTTTGGTCATCATTTTGGAATTACACCATTAACAACAGTTCGTGTACCAAGTAAGTTTCTCAACTCTTCTTTGTGTATTAGTTCTCCACTATGAGTTCTAGGAAGAAACCTAGTCGTGGTGAAAGTTCGGGTACTCAAAATCGTGAAGATACTTTTTATGACCCAAGCTTGAGAATTAGGTTCGTCGACACTAATCCACGTGATTACTATGTGGAATATAGTACGAAGAAACCTATTATGGAAAGGATTTATAAACCCTCCGAACTTAGAGTAGATGGTCTTCCTAGGTTCTTTGAAAATCATGAATGGAGAATTATTCATCGTCCCATGGGAACAGCCTACATTGAGTTGACAGCCCAATTTTATGCAAACCTGCATGAGCCTGATACTATCAACTGTACCTTCAAAACCATTGTTGAAGGAAGAATTCTTCTTGTGAATCGACGAGTTATTGTTGAACTACTGAACTTGTCTCGTAATGGTGATTTTATATTACCACCCCCTGAGCAATTGAGACCTTCTCCAAATATGCTCTCAAACTTCCTTGTTACAAAGGATGTCTCCTGGTATGAAGGTAAGATTGATGTTCATGATGCTGCATTATTCCTCAAAGTTTCTGGAAAGCTACTGGTGGCCAACTTGATGCCCAGCACAATTTACAAACAATTATGGACCAGACCGCTTGCAGAACTTGTTTATTATGTTTTTGAAGGGAGGAAGATTGACTCATGTGGCCTTATTATTCGTCAGATGATAAGTGTCAGACAGATTTAGAAAAAGACTCCTGGCTTTCCTTGTCTCATCTCAAGGATTTGTAGTCATTTTGGTATTGTTTCTGTTGGAACCAATCTTGGAGGACCAAAGGTCATGACCATGAAAAGCATTGGAAAAATGTCCAGAACTCCTGCAGCGCCTAACTCTGAACTCATCCGTCTCCAGCAACAAGTTTTTTTTTTTAAGCATGAAATTGTATTAAAGTTAGGAAGAAATAACACGAGGGTACATTGTACCCATAGAGTCTGCCATTACAATATGACCAATACATGATGGATTTGTGTGGTCCCAGATTGTTGTGGTTAGATTTCCCGTTGTGCTGTCATTTGCTCTTTGTTTGCTAACCCGTCCGCCGCCTGATTTTCTTCTCTGTAAATATGGTTTATGGTGCAATGCGGAATTTGGGCCAATCTAAGATTAATTTCTGCTATCATATTGTTTAAGTATCAAGGTGGTTCGGCTGTCGAGGTTAAAAACCTTAGAAGATTTTCCGAGTCTGTCTCGAATTGAACCTTTGGCCATTCTCGATCTGTAGTTGTTCTTGACGCTATGAGCATGACCCAAGTTTCGGAAGTGAGCGTTGTTGTTATCCTTAATAGTTGTGCAATTGCTAAGATTGTGATAGCATTTTCGTTTCGGAAAATAATTCCCTCTCATGCCAGTCCCGGATGTCCTCTAGCTGCTCCATCTGTGTTGATTTCGATCCAATCCGGGTGGGGTTTACTTCATCCTATTAAAATTGTGATTGACTTGGGAATCTGATGCAGAATGTTTGTAGAATATTGCATTCCTGGTAGTACCAGTGGGAGGTTCTGTTGAGCCCAGGTGTATTCCTGTTGTAGGCGGGTAGCCATTTGGAATATGTTTGTTAGGTTTGTTTGCTTTTGGTTGTATACGACGTCATTTCTAGCTAGCCAAAGTGACCAGAAGAGAAAGCAGAATGTGGTGGTGGTTTGGTTATCGATTTTAACCTGAAGAAGTAGGGAAATAGATGTTTATGGATTTATTGAAGTGGGTGTTCCTTGGTGGGAGCTCTGTGGAGTGGATATCCGCGGAAGTAGAAGGTTCCACGAATCCATAGCGATTGGACAATGTAGCAGGATATGCTTTACAGTTTCAGGGTCAGAATTGCATTGGGGGCAAATATTGGAGTTGGCGAGGCGGATGTGATTGAGTAGATGGAGGGTTAGTAGGCCCTCGTTAAGTGCTTTCCATAAGAAAAGTTGTACTTTTGGTGGACAGGGGAGCATCCATAGGAAGTTTGTTGGAGGGGGTGGTGGATTGTGCTGCAATTGATCCGAAATGTCTGTTAGGCATTTGTATCCTGAAGCCGTCGTGTATTTTCCTGATTTTCTGAAGGGCCGGATTATTCTATCTGGCTGGTTCTCATGTGGAAGGTGAAGGTTTATGATTCTTTTCACTGTGTTTGGTGGGAGGATGCTCAGCTTTTTGTGGTTCCAAGACCGGTTTAATGGGTCAATGATATCAGCTACTGATTTTATGGGGTAGGAAAGTGTTGGGTCTATGTTATTTTCGAACTGGGGGATCCATTTTGCGTGGATTGGGGTGGTGGATCCGTTTCCTATCTGGTGAAAGAGATGTTTTTTCATGGTTGGTATGAGGGAATCCAGATTCCTCCATAGGGGGTTTGTGGACGAGGAAGGAGGAGGGATGTTTTGGAGGATTGGTTGGTGTTTAAGGTATTTCTCGTTGTACAACGAGGCCACTATAGAGTTTGATTTCTCATGTATGTTCCAGATTCTCTCCATAAGTAGGGACTTGTTATACTCTTTGCTGCTTCGAATTCCCAATCCTCCTTTTGATTTAGGTTTGATGAGCTAATCAAATCCTATTGGATGAAGTTTCCTTACAGTTGAGTCGTTTCCCCAGAAGAAGTCTCTAGTTATACGATACATTTTTTGGTGGATATGATATGGAAGTAACTGTGTTTGCATAAGATGATTGGTTGTAGGTGGGTGTAGGTGTGAGACAAGTTTTAATAAGAACTAATCTTCTTGCCTGATTTAGGCATTTCGTCATCCAACCTTTTGCTTATCGAGCTAGTCGTTGAAGAAGGGGGGAAAAAATATGATGAGATGTTCTTCCTTGTTTAAATTGTACTCCTAGGTATGTGGGTGGGCTTGATGTTGTTGGCATGCCGAAAGTTTGTTGAAGTTAGATTACCTGATGTTGTTCGAGATTTGAGTGGTGAATTATTGTCGATTTTGAGGTATTGATATGTTGACCTGCTGAGGTACTATAAGCTTGCAATAAGTGCTTGAGTTGGTTTGTACCTTCTGTTGTTGCTTTATATGTTATTAGCAGATCATCCACGTACATGAGATGCAGTATTGGGGGTGCTTTTTGAGAGATGCGCAGTCCCTCTACTTTTTTTTGCACTTCTAGGTTTCCCAAATTTGTTGAGAGGATTTCCGCACAGATAATAAAGATATAAGAAGAGAGGGGATCACCTTGCCTAATTCCTCTAGTGGGGGTGATGTACCCGTGCGGAGTGCCGTTGATGTAGACTGGGTATGTTATTGTGGTGATGTCCAACAAGAAGTTGAGGTTTTGAAAGAACGGGTGGATTATGCTGAAACAACTCATCCTGTACTGAGTAAGAAATTTTATGAAATTGCTAGGGATTATTGTGAGATGAGTGATTAATCTTTGTTCTTTCAATACTTATTCCTGATCTGTCTTTTGATGAACTTTTTATGTTGAATTTATTAAACTATTATTCTTAATGGTTGTAATGAATTTAATGGTATTTTAGACTTGAATGATTTTATCTTTCAATTAAACTGCTAAATATGTTAAATCATGAGAATTACAGCTAAAATATCCTCAAAAGTTAAGTCTATCATATATCTTTATTGATGAGGATAGGATGAACTTTTGTCTACAAAGATTAAGTCTATTACATGTCGCTATGCAAATATTAATGAAAAACAGAATGAATCTTTGAATATTCCGCAGTATTGGTCTTTCCCTGATCTACATCTTTGTGTAAATACTGTGTGGCTCCATAAGTTCTCTTATGTTGAGTATTTCCGATTAAATTAATCATGGGTTCTCTTGTGGTTAATTTAATTGAGTATTTTGGATACAAATTCATATTTCACATGATATGTTAATGTCCAAAGAGAACCTTCTTTTCTTGTGAAAGTAAGGTCTCTCTTGTTGTTCTTTCGGGTATGACATTTTATGGGGGAGAGTTCTTAATTGAACTTGTGCTTAATTGCCAAATCTTTGTGGGGAGTGCGACTGTGGAATATTGTAAGAGTTTTCTTGTATCTTTATAAACTCCTTGATGAACACACTAGTTTCGGCTATGTGAAATCATCGAAACAAAGTTGATATGTTATTTTGGTCATGAAGTATCTCTGTGGAAATTTCATTAGGATCCCACTAGTTTTCGTACCTTTGCCAATTTATACTGACAAAAAGGAGGAGAATTAATGTGTAGTTCTGATAGACGCATTTATGTGTCTATTTTGTTCTCAATATTCTGTATTGTTATACTCGATTAAATACTTATTGTGTTATTTATGTTTTTGTAGATGTTTTTGGAAAAATAAGTCCTTGCGGCGAAATGGGCTCGAAAAGTAGTGTTTTACACCCCAGGACAAAGTACTAAAGGCACCGCATAAATGCACCGGAAGCACCCCAGAAATGCACTTGAGGAACCCAGGAAAATTACTATTTCCACCCCAATTGCTATTCGCACCCCAGCTCTGGTTAAGGGGCACCCTTCTTCTCAAATTCAAAAATAAATTTTGGAGGGAAATTTTCTTTATACACTGGTAGATTTTCCAATCGATTTTTGAAGGTGTTATAAGGAGATTAAATCGCTGAAACTTAATGGGTATATGTGATATGGATATAAGAAGATATTGTGGTGGTTGGGATCGATCAAATTTGGCCAGATAATCGATTCTCGATTAAAGCAGGAAAGAAGAGATATCGGTTAAACTTGGAAAGAAAATTACGTAAAGATGCTGCATGGGTTGTGGAATTTAAGTGCAGATATTCTCCTAGGTTGCATATCAACAGATTGTGGAAATTATCAAGACAATTAACGCATGCAGAGAAAGAAAATAAGAAATTATTCCCAAGAATAATTTTCCTTTACTGTGAAGATTTTGAGGAAATAACAGCGAGATTTGATGCGCCTGGAATGTATAAATAGGAGATACATGAGTCCTAGAAGGGGTGTCGAGAGTTTGGGGTCGAGAGGAGAGCTCCGGAGGCGTGAATCAAGAGTTTTCAGAACTCTGTTGCTGCTGCTCCTGCTGCTCGTGAAGAACAGGGAAACGGCGACGGTTTATTCATCCGTTGTAACAGTTTCTTCAACTGGATTGCAACGTTTATCTTCATTGTAACAGTTTCTTCATCCTCGTTTGCAACATTTATCTTCAGATTTGTAACGATTATCTTCAGCATAACAGTTGAGACTTGAAACAGTCGGTCTGTAACGCATATGCGCTGTTGCAGATTTCCTGTTTCATTGTTTTCTCTTCTTGTAAATACCAATTGAGCTTAATAAAATATTTTGAGAGGTATTTCACCATGATGAGCTAAACCCAACATTGGGACAACGGAGGAGGCGATTTTCGTCATTCTGGTAAATTTAATTTATTCTTTTTATGACTTTTGCATTGATTTAAAATTGAAAAAATGATTTTGATTAATTAGTTATCATTTTATTTGATGCGGTATGCTTGCTTAAATGTTTGATGTCCCATGCTTACGATTTATAACTAATATTCTGAGAATCTATATTGGAAAAATAAGAGTCCGTACATTTTATGTTTTGAGCGATAATTGTTAAGGATAAATAAAATGTACCATATGCATGAGAATTGGCCAAGTCCTTAGTCCCAGTAACTCTCTACCAATTTGTTAATATTTTTGTATATATATTTTTATCAAATCTAAAAAATTATCCTTCACAAGTCCGAGAGTTTGAACCTCATTACTACAACCCCACGAAAAATCAATAATCAAGTTCACACTACAAATACATATGGTTTACGGATCATTATTTAAGAGGGAGTGGTTTTCATGGGAGATGAAGTATTGACTACGGGGGAGTGATACATATCACCATAGTATGTTTGTCAAAATTATGATACAATTGGACTTCAATGATGTGTAATGATACTATGACGTTGTATAACAATGATTGAGAGCTATTGTTTTCTCATTGTTATAGCTACGGATCTTCAACAACTATGATGCTGAGTTGAACACGTTCAAAATCACTGGAGTACTTGGAAGTGACGAAGATTTCGAGTAATATTCAAGAACCAAGTAAATCAAGCATTTGGATTGAGAGATACAAAGTTTATTTATTTTGTAATCCATATGTATTAACATCTTTGTCACTAAAATTGACAAAGGGGGAGATTGTTAGAGAACTGCTCGGTCGAACTCGCAAGCGCTGCTATCTCAAGCTTGTTTGTCAAGTTTAGTTGCCAAAATTATAAGTCTTGATTTCCAGTCTACTTATAGCTAAGTCTCGGATTAGGATAGAAAGTGTAGTTGAGCATTAGACTTCACGGTGTTCATCGATTGAAGACGAAGAACTACTAAGGGGAGCTTGTGGAACTTCATCAACAAAAGGTATGTGGAGACTTGAACTCATCTATCACTCAAACGTCTATATACTCTATCTCATGTTTGAGACAAAAGTCATATACCTATATAAACTTCAATTATATACATTTGATATTTCGAGCTGAGTTTAACTCGCTTAAATATTTATCGAAATATGCGTTGGTAAGTTTTTGCTTTAACCAAGTTCATCTTATATTCTTGACGAAATTCAAAAGATGATTATGTGAAAATCGCCTTGTAACATCTTACATGATTTGTGTGAGAGAGTCATTTGATGTAGACTCGGAATGTTTCGTATTGATCATTCGATCACTTGAAAATTTCTTTGAAGCTAATAGTTTGTGTGAGACTGATATTGTCGTCTTCCGAGAATGTTTCAATGATTGAAATGGAGTTTAGAACATTTAACCATGATTGGATAAAGCATAATATGCGTACCTGCATATATGTAATCCAAGTCCGGGAACCATAGTATGCATACTCGTATGTGTACTGGTTGGTTTAGTGAAAGTCCGGGAACCTTTTACGCATACCGGTACGCGTACTGGCGTGTGGTTTAGGTCCGGGAATTTCTACTGAGTTTTGAAGGTATGCGTACCCGTTCGCATACTGGCGAACCCAAACTAAGTCCATCTACTTAGATATGCGTACCCGTTTGCATACTTGAGTAGGTTATGTTTTAAAATCGGTTTGTTCATGAACTAATACATTTATATAATAAGGAATGAAATCTTTAGAAAACCACGGCTATAATGTTCATCAATTGATTCAAGCGAATCAAATTCGATTTTGCTTCAATTGTTTTTTGTACACTTGTATGAGAATATAAACAATTGAACAACTCTAGAACTAGTTTCACTTGAGTCATTTGAACTAGTTATGGTTAAGATGGATATGGTTGATGTGAAAGTATTCCTATGCTAACTTCGGTTAAGTATTTTTAAGACAACAAAGGTGTACACGTTTAGGTACGGCTACTCATATATAAATGAAGTCACTTTTCATTTGTGTGTAACAAGCTAAGTTCGATCTAACGGTTGAAATATATTAGCTTGAGTCTAATCAGGTTTTCATCTAACGGTGAATATTGATTTATTACCAAGGTAGCATTGATTGCAAACCCCGATTTGAAGATTATATAAGGGATAACTCTATCAACTGGGAAACCTAATCCCCACACCTCCTGTGTGATAATAGTTGCGACTAGATTCGGTTCTCCTTTAACCTTAGGTTTTTCACGAAACCCTGTAGGTTAATGACTTGAAGACTTCATTGGCATTGTGAAGCCAGACCCAACTATTTTATCTGTAGTTGCGTGTTCTGATCTTGCTATTTTCTATCGTGATTGAGTACTATCTTCTCAAACATTTTCTCGAGATTTAACCTCCGATATCCAAGATAAAAAGTAGTCACAAACATCTTCGTCTCATCGTTTGTGATTCCACAATATCTTGTTTCGCTACCATACGATTAATATTACTGTGAGGTGATTGATATTTCTATGCTGTTCTTCGGGAATATAACTCCGATATATCAATTGGTTCCTGTTCACCTTGATTTATCAAAAGAATGAACAAAAATATTAGGAATTATGTGGGAGACAGATTTATCTATTCAACAAACTTTTCTGTGTGAGACAGATTCGTTTATTAAGTCTTCGACTTTGGATCGTAGTAACTCTTAGTTGTGGGTGAGATTAGCTAAGGGAATCAAGTGCGCAGAGTCGTGCTGGGATTCATAGGTGTAAGGAACGCGACTGTACCTTGATCAGTGTGACATTGGTTAGGGCTCAACTACATTCCAGTCCGAAGTTAACTTGGAGTAGACTAGTGTCTGTAGCGGATTAATACAGTGTGGTGTTCAAATCTGGACTAGGTCCCGGGCTTTTTCTGCATTTGCGGTTTCCTTGTTAACAAAAATTCTGGTGTCGGTGTTATTTCTTTTCTGCATTATATTTTTTTATATAATTGAAACATCACAGGTTGTGCGTAAGTTCAATCAATTGTGAATTCAACCTTTGGTCGTTGATTAAATTGATTGACACTTGGATATTGGTTTTTGATACCGTTCAAGTTATTTCTTATATTCAATCGGGCTCTAAATTCCTATTTGTTTGATTGCAGATTGAATTGAGAAATTGAGATATAAATCTTTGATATACTTTTCTTAAGATTGAGTCTGACTATCTAGTTGATTCTCTTGAAAGTATATTGGAGTTAGTCCATACAGATTGCTAAGAGAAATATTGGGTGTGGTTGTTAGACCCCCGCTTTTTTCAATCTTTATCTTGTAAAGAATCTAAAGAGTTGTTACCAAACATATTTGTTGTTCCTTTACTGTTTGGAATACGATCCAAAGGAATTGCACCAGTGCGTGACTCTTGAAGTCGGAAGCACAGGGATACTGAGGGAACTAAGTAGCTAGGGGTAGTCTGCTTGGTCTCAATTATACGAAGTTGGTTTAGATTTTTTATAGCGGCTTAATTCTGAGAGTATCCAAATCTGGAATAGGTCCCAGGGTTTTTCTTCATTTGCAATCTCCTCGTTAACAAAATCTTGTTGTTTGGTTTACTTAATTTTTCGTATTTATATTTGTTTATATAATTTAAATTAAATACACTTATACGTTAACTCCGTGATACTTGATAGTGATCCTATAAAGTTTGCCTATTACTGAACTTATTATCAAGTATCACACTTTGATTTTCGTATTCTCTCGATCTCGTATCCATAGACGATCACACAAAGTGTGAATCCCGAAGTTGTTGTATTGTTTCGACTTTTTCCATAGACAATCACACTTGGTACGAGGACTTATAGGTTGAAACAAAAATATTGTGGTGTATTTGGGTACCCTCGTCTTTTCACTTTCTTTCAAAATTGTTGAGATTTCATGCTCGGCCAAGCATCTCAGCAAGTTTCCTCCGAATCTTTTATAGTATATAGGATCCCGTCAAGAAAGACAAAATCTCTTAGATCTTTGAGTAAGTTTGATTGCTTCTCTCTTTTCTGATGGCAAGTCATTGTCACGAAGGTACTTGATGTAAGGTTCTCTCCAGTCCCCAGTATGGTGGATTTTTAGAGCTTCTAAATGATGAGGAGGCGTTTGAAAATATGGACAAGATCCTTGTAACATTCTTGATTGAGCCTCCATGGAAGGTCAATAGTATCCGAGCCTTTGAAGCCTCCTGTAAAATGTCACCACCAACGTCTGTCCGCATATTTCCTTGTGTCTGCGTTTGAGTTACTCGCTCGTTTATTCGTCCCCGAGGCATCGTAACATAGATCCATCAAGGTTTCTGTAGTACAACGCTCAATGAAGCAGAAAAAAAATCTTTAATTTTGTGAGGCTGATTTTCCCTTCTAGAAGAGAACTACTCAGTTCATGAATGATAGGCGTCCGCTAGTCATTTGCTTGAGTATCTTCGACTTGAGTGAGCCAAGTTGATGACACAGAACGTCTTTGTACAGTGATGGCTTTCTCTGATCCTTCAAATTGCAATTTGGAAGCAAGAGTTTCTAAACAGTCAGCATGCCTGTTATTGGTACGAGCAATATGGACGATTGTTACATCAGCAAAATGATCCAATAGTCGTAGTGCTTTGGACCTGAATGAAGAAAGTGCTACTTATTTGAGAGAGTATGCACCATTCATTTGATTGTCCAACAATTTTGAGTCTCCTCTTATCTCCAAGTGCATCGCTTCTGCTTGCTTAGTCAAGGATAATCCCAACAAGAAATCTTTGTATTTTGCTGAATTGTTGGTGCAGTGGAAATCCATCTTGAATGAGTGTGAGAAGACTTCACCGGATGGAGATACTAAAAGCATGCCTGCTATGCCAGTTGCATTGCTAGGAGTGGCACTGAAAAGCCTAGGGTACCCAAATCCACCACAATCTTTAATTTATCCATCTATAAGTCCTCTTACCGAAATTGATTGTCTATGAACAAAGTCGAGACAATACTACAAATCGGTATTCACACTTTGTGTGATTGTCTATGGATACGAGATCGAGACAATACAACTGAAAAAGCGAGGGTCTAACAACACCACTTAATATTTCGCTTAGCAATCTGTATGGAAAAACTCGAATATACTTTTAAGAGAATCAACAAGACTCAATCAATTAAAAGTATATCAACGAGTTTATATCTCTCTCTTGATTTGATTTACTCAAGCAAGAATTGTGAGTTCTAATCAAATACAAGGAATAACTTGGATAGTACCAAAGACCAATATCCAAGGATCAATCAATCACAATCAACAACCAAAGGTTGGATTACTCTAATTGATGATCTAACACACAATCTGTATTATTTCAATTATAAAGATAAAACAATATAATGCGGAAATTGAAATAACACAGACACCAGAAATTTTGTTAACGAGGAAACCGCAAATGCAGAAAAACCCCGGGACCTAGTCCAGATTGAACACACATTGTATTAAGCCGCTACAGACACTAGCCTACTCCAATCTAACTTCGGACTGGACTGTAGTTGAACCCCAATCAGTCTCCCACTGATCCAAGGTACAATTGTACTCCCTACACCTATGATCCCAGCAGAATACTGCGCACTTGATTCCCTTAGCTGATCTCACCCACAACTAAGAGTTGCCACGACCCAAAATCGCAGGCTTTGACAATAAACAAATCTTTCTAACATAGACAAGTCTATCAAAGGATGAATCTTCTCCCACAGATAAACCCTAAAGGTTTTGTTCCGTCTTTTGATAATAATCAAGATGAACAGGAACCAATTGATAATCCGGTCTTATATTCCCGAAGAACAGCCTAGAGTTATCAATCACCTCACAACAATCTTAATCGTATGGTAGCGAAACAAGATGTTTCGGAATCACAAACAATGAGACGAAGATGTTTGTGATTACTTTTTATATCTTTCCTATCGGAGATATCAATCTCAATCCAATCAATCTGATTGTACTCATACGATAGAAGATGTAAGATCAGATCACACAACTACGATAAAAGTAGTATCGGTCTGGCTTCACAATCCCAATGAAGTCTTTAAGTCGTTAACCTAGTTTTAGAAGAAGAAAACCAAAGGTTAAAGGAGAATCGACTCTAGATGAAAACCTGATTTAGATTCAAGCTAATATTTCTCAACCGTTAGATCGAAAACTTAGCTTGTTACACACACTTGATAATGCACGCTTCTAGGTTTGTTAACCGTACCCAAATGTATGCACTTTTTAGTTAAATAATAGTTAACCAAATGGTTACCATATGAGCATTTCATATCAACCATGTTCTTCTTCACCATAACTAGTTCAAATGACTTCAAATGAACTAGTTAGAGAGTTGTTCAATTGCAAGCAAATCTTATGTACTACACAAGACACAATTGAAGCAAAGATGATTTGACTCACTTGAATCGGTTCATGAACTTTTATATCCACGGTTTGCAAACTGCATTCCTTAGTCTTTTTAAGTTTAAGTTCAAAAATCATTTTCAGATATATAACCTTCTCAAGTTCGCAGACTAGGTTCGCGGACTTAAGTTACCCGACAGAGTTTACAAACTCCAGCAGAAATTATCGGGTATGAGAACTTCGCCGGTTCACGGACTGGGTTCGCGGTCTGAGTTCGCCGACTTAGCTTCACGCAAGTACTTTGTCAACTCCAGCATAAATTCTCGGGTTTGAGAACTTCGGCAGTTCGCGGACTTGGCTCACGCCATCCTTCCGTTTCTCTTGATCAACAAAGTTCGCAAACTTTGGTTCAAGAAATATGACTTATACATAAATGTGTTTCCACAACAATGCTTATGTCCACCATTGGTTATGTAATCTAAACTCTCATTTCAATCATTGAAACATTCTTAGAGGATGTTATATAGTTTCTACACCATTTCTCGTCAAAGCAATTTTCAAGATGATTGAAACATGTCATGACTTTCGTTACATGGTAAAGATAAACTTTATCGAAGTGAAAATCTTACTAACACATATTTCGAGATGTAGATAGGAGAGATATACTCGGCTCGAAATACCAAATGTGTGTAATCCAAGTCTATATATATAGCATACCACTTCTTGTCTCAAAGAGTAGGAGATAGAGTAGATAGACTTTTGAGTGATAGATAAGTTCAAGTCTTCACATACCTTTTTGTCGAGAAGTTCCACCGGTTCCTTGAGTAGTTCTTCTACTTGTATGATGAATCTCCATGAAGTCCTTGATCTCAACTACATTTTTTATCCTAGTCCGAGACTTAGCTATAATAGACTAGAAATCAAGACTTATAGTTTTGATCACTAATATTGACAAACATTGAGATAGCAACACATGCGAGTTCGACCGAGCAATGCTTTAACAATATCCCCCTTTGTCAATTTTAGTGACAAAACTATCAATACACATCGAATACAAAAAAGATAAAGAAACTTTAGTAGCTCCTATTCCACATGTCTAATCTTCAGCATTCCTCGAAATCTTCGTCACTTCCAAGTACTCCAATGATCCCAAAGGTTGTAAGTTTAGCATCGCCGCTGTTGAAGATCCGTAGCTATAACAATGAGAAAACATAGTTCTCGATAATTGTTATACAGTGTCATAGTATTATTACATAGTGTCAAAGTTCAATTGTATCACAACTTCAACAATAATACTATGGTGATATGTATCACTCCCCCTTAGTCAATACTCCATCTCACATGGAAACCACTCCCCTTACACAATGATCTGAAAACCATATGTATTTGTAGTATGAACTACATATTAATTCTCTTCCTTTTTGTCAATAAAATTGGCAATGGTACAAGAACGGGATCATAATGAAATTTCCGAGAGAAACATTTCATGACAAAAGGAAAAAATACATACCAACTAATTTAGATGCAATCATAAAGCCGAAGCTAAATGCATTCATCAAGGAGTTTAAAGATACAAGATAACCCCTCTAAAATTCCACATCCGCACACCCATCAAGATATGACCATTAAGCACAAGTTCAAAAGAACTCTCCCCCATTAGATGTCATTCCCGAAAGAACAAAAATAGCGACCTTAATTTCAAAAGAAAAGAAGGATTTTTATTGGACACCAAAAACCATGAGAATGATTCTCTATATCCAAAAACTCAATCAAATTAATCACAAGTAAACCCATGATAAATTTAATCGGAATACGCTATCAAATTAAGCACAAGATGTGATCAATTCAATTGATTGTGCTCAACATAAGAGAACTTATGGAGACACGAAAGTACTCAACTAGATTAATTACAAGAGAACCCATAATTAATCTAATTGGAATATACAACCAAACTAATCACAAAATTAATTAATTTAATTGTCATTTGTTTTGCTCGATATAAGAAAACTTACGGAGCAATAACTAAATAACCAAACAAGATGATTAATTTAGTTCAATATGCTCGACATAACATATCTCACGGAACACCAACTAAGCTAATAAATCAACTTGGTTGTATAGTGCTCAACATAAGATAAATTACGGAGCCTCACAGTAATACATAAAAATATGGATCAGGGATGATCAATACTTCGAAATACACAAGGATTCATTCTATCTTCAATCACTATTTGCTTAACGACAATTAATAGACATAATCTTTGAAAACAAAAGATTTTAACCTATATTACATCAAAGATTGACAATAGAGTCTTAACTTTTGTATTTGTCAAAAGTCCATTCATTCTTTTACGAGTACGTGAATACCGAACACGAACGACTTTACTTTTGACAAAGTATGGGACAAACATAGTTCACGGACGTAAACACCAATATCCCATAAAAAATTGTTATATATCAAATCATAAAGATTAAATAATGCAAAACATCATCCTCCAAAAAGTTTTTAGAATTTATTACCAATAAACCTAATAAATAAGAAGATAAAAAATAATAGCTATGTGTAGTCACAATCATTGTTATTCCAAGCACTAGTTATTCTTCCAACTAATCCAAAAAAGAAGACTTACTAGGAAAATAAAACAAGAAACATGATTAAAACATCCTAAACTCTGTCAGCAACTAGAGATTGAACATGAACGAGCTCATCAGTTGCCTTCTTCAGTTTGTTTTTCAGAAAATCAAGATTCCTTGTTGCAATTCTGAGTTGTTCACGTACTACTTGTCTCGAAGAAGATTTCCTACCAGTTGTGATGACATCTGAACTGGTAGTTTTTTTTTCATGATCAACATCATGAAAGCATGTTATAGAAACAGGATTCAACTCGAGAATATCGCCCTTCTCAACTTCATCAACTTTGTTGCTTCCATCCATTGTGTACAAAAAAAGTCCAGTAGAATCTTTTGACCTTATGGAACACTATATTTAAGGTGTTCCAATAAACCCTAGGAACTATGACGTTCGTGTGGGTCTGGTATGTGTACTTGGTCAATCACACATGTGAGACCTGGGGGAAAGGAGAAGCTTAATTATGCAAATAGAATTGCCGAGAGACACTCGGAGAAGGGATGAAGGAACACGAGGACTAGAGAAGAATTATTTTTTATTTAAAAAAAAAAAACTTAACACAAAACTTAATACAATCCTGACAACTTTCTCAAGATGAACATTTTGAGAACAAAGTGCATCCATCTTTTACGTAAATGAGGGATGCAGCCTTAAGCAGTCATGGTATATTAAGATGAGCATCTTGCTCATCAATATTCACTTATTCTTTTCCTTTATCAAGGGTATTTAGAGAGACATTACTCGTCATAGATGAAGAAGTTTTATCAAGAAAATGGTCAGGAGTACCTGAGTAAACTGTTTTCCATGTTTTCTTGATGCTCCATTTGAGTCTGCTTACACTGATTTTTAGATCTGAGACTCGATTGTTGATATGTAAGAAATCTGGAGCGGAAGTCTTGGATTTGCAGCTTTCTTCAGTGAGAGATGAGGAACTCAACTTTTCTTTCTTACTTCTATGCCTTTTTCTCTTTGCAGGGTCACTCACCCTTTCGCCACTCTTCCTTATTTCATTGTAGGCATTTTTTGTTTTGAACACACAATTAATAAAGGACTTATCACAGTAGATTCCTTGAGTGTTTAAAGTGCCTTTTCCAACAATGCGTGAAACCGGTTTAATGACTTCTTTAGACATCCAAGTAAGAATGTTATGAAGCTTTTCAATCCTCAACGGATAACGACATCTTCGCTCAGAATGTCCTTTATTCCCGCAGTAATAGCAGTTAAAGGAATTATTTTTAACTGTTCTCTTGTGAGAAAATTTAGAAGGAGCAGAATTCTTGTTTTTCGGACCATTGCAAGCTGCCAAAGGTTTTTCACATGGAGAATTATCACTAGCTTTAACAAAGTTGATCTTACTAGTTTTTGGAGCATCTATTCCTTTATAGCCTAGACCACGTGAATCATGGTTTTCTTTACATGCTCCAAGCATAGAAGATAATTTTGTAGAGCTAGAATTGAATCTACTCAGAATCTCTTCCAGTGATTTTACTTTATTAAGCTGCAAGCTCAGTCTCCAAGGATTTTTCTTTGGCGAGAAGACTGCGCTTTTTGTCACTAAAACGTTTTTGTTGAGGGTCAAATCTTGCTTCAGTTTCTGCAAGTCTTTCTTTCAATACGAAGAGATTTCGAAAAAGATTATCACATTCATATTTTTTTGTGCGTACATCTTCTTCACGATCTTTAACGATAGATTGTAAGAGTTTATATCCACCATCATATCCTTTAAAGAGTTTTCTCAACTTTCTGTTTTCTTGACAAAGAGGACCCATGTATTTATTCAAGCAGGTTGTTGACTTCTTTTCTTTCAAGGAACGATCAAACAGCTTGATATATTGAGAGACTTCCTCATCAGTACTTTGTCCTTCTTCTGAATCACTATCATCTGAAAGGTCATCCAACTGTTCCTCAAGATATTTTTTCCAGTCGAAAGCAGATTCATTCAATGGACAAGTTTTTGAGTTTTTCTCAGAAGTTCCAACCCTTTGAGACTCACGTGAGTAACTCTGAACTGGTGTTGTGTTATCAGAGATGTACTTATCGTCCATAAAGTCAGATCGCTACAAACACAGACTTGTAAGGTCTTAAAAGTGTTTGCCTGCTCTGATACACATTGAAAAAGCGGGGGTCTAACAACACCACCCAATATTTCTCTTAGCAATCTGTATGGACAAACTCGAATATACTTTTAAGATAATCAACAAGACTCAATCAATTAAAAGTATATCAACGAGTTTATTTATCTCTCTTAATTTGATTTACTCAAGCAGGAACTGCGAGTTCTAATCAAATACAAGGAATAACTTGGATGGTACCAAACACCAATATCCAAGGATCAATCAATGACAATCAACAACCAAAGGTTGGATTACTCTAATTGATGATCTAACGCACAACCTGTATTATTTCAATTATAAAGATAAAACAATATAATGCGGAAATTGAAATAACACGACACCAGAAATTTTGTTAACGAGGAAACCACAAATGCAGAAAAACCCGGGACCTAGTCCAGATTGAACACACACTGTATTAAGCCGCTACAGACACTAGCCTACTCCAAGCTAACTTCGGACTAGACTGTAGTTGAACCCCAATCAGTCTCCCACTGATCCAAGGTACAGTTGTACTCCCTATGCCTCTGATCCCAGCAGGATACTGCGCACTTGATTCCCTTAGATGGTCTCACCCACAACTAAGAGTTTCTACGACCCAAAATCACAGGCTTTGATAATAAACAAATCTGTCTCACACATACAAGTCCATCAAAGGATCAATCTGTCTCCCTTAGATAAACCCTAAAGGTTTTGTTCCGTATTTTTATAATAATCAAGGAGAACATGAACATATTGATAATCCGGTCTTATATTCTCGAAGAACAACCTAGAGTTATCAATCACCTCACAACAATCTTAATCGTATTGTAGCGAAACAAGATGTTGCGGAATCACAAACAATGCGAAGATTTTTGTGATTACTTTTTATATCTTGCCTATCGGAGATATCAATCTCAAGCCAATCAATCTGATTGTAATCGTACGATAGAAGATGCAAGATCATATCACACAACTACGATAAAAATAGTATCGGTCTGGCTTCACAGTCCCAATGAAGTCTTTAAGTCGTTAACCTGGTTTTAGAAGAAGAAAACCAAAGGTTAAAGGAGAATAGACTCTAGAACGCAAACTAGTATCACACTAAGGTGTGGAAATTAGTTTTACACAATACTAGATGTCTCCTTTATATAGTCTTTCAAATCAGGGTTTGCAATCAATGTTAGCTTAGTATCAAAGCATTCAATATTCACCGTTAGATGAAAACCTGATTTAGATTAAAGCTAATATTTCTCAACCGTTCGATCGAAAACTTAGCTTGTTACACACACTTGATAATGCACGCTTCTAGGTTTGTTAACCATACCCAAACGTATGAACTTGTGGGTTCAACAATATTTAACCAAGTGGTTAGCCATATGAGCATTTCATATCAACCATGTTCTTCTTCACCATAACTAGTTCAAATGACTTCAAATGAACTAGTTAGAGAGTTCTTCAATTGAAAGGAAATCTTATGTACTACACAAGACACAATTGAATCAAAGATGATTTGATTCACTTGAATCGGTTCATGAACTTTATAGCCACGGTTTGCAAACTGCATTCCTTAGTCTTTTTAAGTTTAAGTTCAGAAATCATCTTCAGATATATAACCTTCTCAAGTTCGCATACCAGGTTCGTGGACTTAAGTTACTGGGCAGAGTTTACAAACTCCAGCAGAAATTCTAGGGTATAAGAACTTCGCCAGTTCGTGGACTAGGTTCGCGGACTGAGTTCGCGTACTTATCTTCACGCAAGTAGTTTGTCAACTCCAGCAGAGATTCTCGGGTTTGAGAACTTCGGCAGTTTGTGGACTGAGTTCGCGGACTTGTCTCACGCCATTCTTCCGGTTCTCTTGATCAACAAAGTTCGCAAACTTTGGTTCAAGGAATATGACTTATACATAAATGTGTTTCCACAACAATGCTTATGTCCACCATTGGTTATGTAATCTAAACTTTCATTTCAATCATTGAAACATTCTTAGAGGACGTTATACAATTGTTAAACCATTTCTCGTCAAAGCAATTTTCAAAATGATTGAAACATATCATGACTTTCATCACATGGTAAAGATAAACTTGATCGAAGCGAAAAACTTACTAACACGTATTTCGAGATATATATAGAAGAGATATACTCGGCTCGAAATACCAAATGTGTATAATCCAAGTCTATATATATAGCATACGACTTCTTGTCTCAAAGAGTAGGAGATAGAGTAGATATACTTTTGAGTGATAGATAAGTTCAAGTCTTCACATACCTTTTTTTTGAGAAGTTCCACCGGTTCCTTGAGTAGTTCTTCTACTTGTATGATGAATCGTCATGAAGTCCTTGAGCTCAACTACACTTTCTATCCTAGTCGGAGACTTAGATATAATAGACTAAAAATAAAGACTTATAGTTTTGATCACTATTGACAAACATGCTTGAGATAGCAACCGCATGCGAGTTCGACCGAGCAATGCTCTAACAACAACTACCAAAGTATGATTACTTGATAATAGGTTTGGACTTAAACAAACTCTATAGGATCATTGTCAAGTAAAGCGGAGTTAACGTTTGTGTATTTTACTTCTAATTATAATAAAAAATTATAATTGCGGAAATAGAAAAGTAAAAGACACAGCAAGATTTTGTTAACGAGGAAACGACAAATGCAGAAAAACCCTGGGACCTAGTCCATAATTGAATACTCTCCGAATTAAGCCGTTATACAAAATCTAAAGCAGCTTCGTATAGTTGAGACAAAGCAACTACCCCTAGTTCACTTAGTTTCCTCAGTATCCGTGCGCTTATGACTTCGATGAGTGCACGCACTGGAACAATTCCTTTGGATCGTATTCCAAACAGTAAAGGAACAACAAATCTGTTTGGTAACAACTCTATTGATTCTTTAAGATAAGATATCTCAAGTCATATGCAAAGTCTCTTCCGATTAAACTACTAAACTCCTTTGCCTTTCTAGATCTCAAGAGAACTATTAGGCGTTACCGATCTCATGCAACTATCAATCGAATAAATCTGATTCTAGTTGGATCCAGCTGATCAAGGTTTGTGGAACACAAAGATATGAGAAACCAATAAGAAATCTTCTTCGTCTTCAACTCTTCTTTAATCTTCAATTAAACCTGCACAACACCAGTTGAATCTCTTGTGATCAATCATGCACAGAACGGAGTCTGTTAACAATGGATTATCACAAGATGTGGTTAGATCTACAAACAGTTCTGAAGATCCTTTCGATACTTCGATCTAGTTTTAGTGAATCTTTTATCAGAAGAGAATATTCTCAAGAATAAAAAAAACTAGGTGCAATCAAAGTTTCAACAACCGTTAGTCAATCAAATCAATCGAAAACTAATAACACTGCAAACTATTTTCCCACCAACGGTACTCGTAGAGCTTCTTGATCCCACAGATGTCTTTCAATGAGCGGTCGTAAGAGATTCCGCCTAATTAGGATACTTTCCTCTCCGATTAGACGGCTCCACTAGAAACAACAAAAAGATGAAGTTTTCCTGGCTCTTAGGATAGTTTGATAGAAATGAACACTTAGGTATTTATAGACCAGGGATGTTTGGACACCAAGGAATTTCCAAAACCGAAAGTATTCTCAAGATATGCAATAAATGCACATTCAATTTTTATAATCCCGGTAAATTCTTTGTCCAATATTTCCCGAAATCTCTTAATAGAAAATCTCCAATTAGTAAATGCACATTACTAATTTTTATTCTCTAGAGATAAGCATTTAATTGCTGGTAATTAAATCATATAAAACTAATAACCTTAATTAAAAGACTCTTAATTTATTTCGGAACGGGATCTCCTTGAGTACTAAGGAATATCTTTGAACAATAAAAGATAAGAGTTATTGTTCGTGTTCAAAGAATGTTGACATCCCTTCTTTGTAAATCCTCTTTCATATTTACAATCTTGGAATCGATTATACCACACTTCCAAACAAGTTTATAATTGGTTTATCTGTATTCTAAGATAACTATGTGACTGATCAAACATCAAATCACATCCATGGGTTCAATCGTTATACCAATCATTGGGATTGGTTATACCATAATACGGAAGAACTTGTGATCAGTCACACAAGTTACCAGGATCGGTTACATCAGTTACCAGGATCGGTTACATCAATTACTAAGACCGGTTACCATATACACATGTTATTGCTTGTGATCGATCACATCAGTCACTAGGATCGGTTACACCAATTACCAGGATCGATTACACCAATTACTAGTACCGGTTACACCAATTAAAAGGATCGATTGCATAACTTCTCTGTTATCGGTTACACCAATTACTAGGATAGGTCACAACAATCACAAATATCGGTCATACCATCTCAGGTGATTACTTAGGATCAGTTACACTAATTAATCAAAACTAGTCATACCAAATAATGGGTCAGACATTGTGATTAGTTGTACCAAGATGCATAAAAAAGTTATGATCAGTTATACCATCTCACACATATTGGTAATCCAAATATTTGCAATGCATAGCCGTACCAATAAGCCTATCTAGCCGTACCAATAAGCCTATCGATTCCCTTTCAATTCATAAAACAAGTTCATGAATGTACTTCCTTTAAACAAATGTAAAACATTGTTTCCTAGGATGAAATCTTCACCTTTACCCATTCACATAATCATAACAACATTCATAAGGTTATGTCGATGTCATATCTACGAAGTTCAAAAGATAAGCGTTTTACTTCGTATTCTAATTCCCTAATACTATGATCATGTGATCATGTCTCACTACTAGAGTAATATATCCATACACAGCTTCGCAGTTATGTTTTCAATATAGCATGACTTGAAAGATACGTTAGGAATGAAACAGTTCAAGTCAATATTACTAACCTCAAGAGGAAGGATGATGTCATCGTTGTAGCTCGTTACTTCTTCACGTTCTTCAGGTCTTCGAGTAATACTTGTATGTCTCAACATTCCTAGACTTTTTAGTCTAACCAAAACGAAGTTGTATCTAGTACATAATCAAGCGACTCTTAGATGAGTTTCTACTCACTAAAATATGACAACCAAACTTGACATACCAACGCTTGGTGGGTTCAACCGAGCTATGCTCTAACAGTCGGATCCATCAAAGTATAGTAACCATGTTTCTTCTTTAATAATCGAAATTTCTGGAAACTCACCGGGCACATCTTCGTATAGCATTGTGATGTCCTCCCCTGGAAAGGAAGCGAGTAGGTCTGCAACTGCTTGGCATTCGATTTCCTTGGGTGGGATACATGCTATGTCAAACTCTGACATCTGACGTAACCACTTTGCAGGTCTCCTTATCAAAGCAGGTTTTGATAGTAAGAATTTTATAGGATCATCTTGAGCAACGAGAATGACTCTGTTTGACATCAAATAATGTATTAACTTCTGGATCGCGTGAACCAATGCTAATCATGCTCTTTCAGTCTTAGGGTACCGGAGTTCAGTGTCTTTCATTGTGCGACTAAAGTAGTAGATCGTACGTTCTACACCTTCATAATCCTCTTGAGCGAGGATAGCTACGACAGAAACATCGATGAAATCTGTGTAGAGTATCAACAGTCGTCCTTGCACCCGAGATTCAAGACAACAGGTGATAACAGTATCTGCTGGATTTTTTGGAAGGCGTCTTGTTGGACAGTCTTCCATACGAAAGTTGAAAACGCGGGTGTATAACAACCACACCCAATATTTTTTTCGGCAATCTGTATGGACTAAACTCGAATATAATTCCGAGAGCACCAACTTAAAAGTGAGACTCAATTAAGAAAGATATCAAAGAGCTTTCTCTTTATCAGTACTATCAGCAAATCAACTAGATAGAAATCTGTGAGACTGATTGATATGAGATAACTCGGACGGCATTAAAGACCAATGTCCGAGTGTCAATCAAGTTCTCTCCAACAAACAAGGTCGGATTTATCAACTATGATTGAACTATGCAAAACCTTTGATATTTCAATTATATAAACAAATATAATGCGGAAAAGAAATAACACAAACACCATAAACTTTGTTAACGAGGAAACCTCTAATGCAGAAAAACCCCAGTATCTAGTCCAGATTTGAACACCACACTGTATTAAGCAACTACAGAATCTATCCTACTACAAGTTAACTTCGGACTGGAATGTAGCTGACCAATAACCAAGTCTCACACTGATTAAGGTACAGTGGTGTTCCTTACTCCTCTTGAATCCCAGCAGGACTCTGCGCACTTTATTCCCTTTGCTGATCTCACCCACAACTAAGAGTTGCTACGACCCAAAGTCAAAGATATATAAATAAATTTGTCTCCCACGGATAAGTCTATTCTGGTTGTTGTTTCCGTCTTAAGATAAATCAAGGTGAACAGGAAACTCAACTAATAATACGGTCTTATACTCCCGAAGAGCAGCCTAGAAATATTAGTCACCTCATAATGATTAGAAGAAAAATTTATTGCAGAATCACAAGAGTCTGAGACAAAGAACTGTTGTGATTACTTTTTATATCTTACCTATCGGAGATAAATCTCGAGAAAATCTTAGAGAAGATTAAACTCAATAAGATAGAAAAAGTAGGATCATAATACGCAACTATAGAGAAAATAGTTGGATATGGCTTCACGAATCCCAACTGAAGTCTTCAAATCGTTAACCTAATAATGGTTTTGGAAAACCATAGGTTAATGGAGAATCAACTCTAGTTTGCAACTAGGACACACGATAGTGTTGGGATTAGGTTTCCCAGATGCCAGAGTTCTCCCTTATATAGTCTTTCAAATCAGGGTTGCTTACAATCAAAGCTAAGATACCTTAGTAACAAAGAAATTGATACTCACCGTTAGATGAACTCATGATTTAAGATTCAAGCTAAGTCTGCTTAGAAAATAAGCAATCAATCTCCATCATTATATGGTATTAGATTGATACACACAAATGAAATATACTTATGTTTAGATATGGATGAACCGTACCTAAACGTGTATAACCGTTGGCTCAATAGTAGTTAACCAAAGTTAGCCATATGAACACTTATAGTTTAGCCATATTCATCTAACACTTCTAGATCAAATATGATGATCAATCAATCATGATAGATAATCAAATGAATCTAAATGTGATTTAAGAGAGTTGTTCAAATGTTCACTATCTCATAGAAATACCCATGAACAATTCGAAACATACTCGGTTTGGTTTATAGTTGTACAAAGTACTTATACAAGAACAAATTCATGAACATAATGCCACGGTTTGCAAAACAAGTTCGCATACCTTACTTCATTAAAGATCCAGGGACTTTAGTTCACAGACGAACCTGAGTTCATGAGTATGAAAAGTCATATTTACTGATTTTAGAGCCTAACCACTGTGTTCGCAAACAGAGTACGTGAACCACAGTTTAGGACCTGACCAAGTCTAGCCGTTCGCAAACACTGTTCGCAAACTACAGTTTTGGACCTTTGACAGTTAAACCTGTTCGCAAACATGAGTTCCGGACCTGAACTAGAACTTCACAGTTCGCATACAAGATACACATATTGTGTTATATTCATCCATTGGTAGTAGTTCTAAAACTCTCATCTAATCATTGAAACATCTTTGGATGACAACAATGGTAATCTTACACATACCACTAGCTTCAAGTAATTTTGAAGTGATTAATCGATCAATACGAAACTTCCCAAGTTAACATCAAATGATTTTTGTCTCATACAAATCATGTAAGATGTTCAAGATAATTTTCACATGATCATCTTTACTTAATATTTAGTTCCCAACAAATAAATTATCTACAACTAAACTTGTGAAGTAGATGATGAACTTAGTTAAAGCTAAAACGCTTTCAATACGTATTTCGAGAAATATATAAACGAAATAAACTCGGCTAGAAATTTCAATTGTGTAAAATGTAAAATTCTATATAGCTATACGACTTAGTCTCTTTAGAAGATAGAATAGGATAGAATTCTAAGTGGTAGATAAGTTTTAGTCTCCATATAACTTTCGTTGATGAAGTTCCTCAAAGCTATTCAGTAGATCTTCTTCTTCAATTGGTGGACACCATGAAGTCTAATGCTCAACTATACACTTTTATCCTAATCCAAGACATAGGTATAAGTAGACTATAAATCAAGTATATAGTTTTGATCAACTTAACTTGACAAACAAGCTTGAGATAGCAACGCTTGCGAGTTCGACCGAGTAATGCTCTAACAATCTCCCCCTTTGTCAACTTTAGTGACAAAACTATAAATACATATGGATTACAAAATAAATAAACTTTGTAGCTTCTAATCCATCATGGTTGATTTCCTTATCTCTTCAACTTCCTTGAATTCTTTTTTACTTCAAGTTCTCCATCGATTCTGAATGTGTTCAACTCAGCATCATTGTTGTTGAAGATCCGTAGCAATAACAATACAAAAACGAAAGTTCTCAATCATTCTTATTGTCATAGTATTATTACATAAAATCAAAGTCCAATTGCATCACAACTTTGAAATAATACTACGGTGATATGTATCACTCCTCCTTAGTCAATACTTCCATCTTAGATTGAAATTCACTTCCCCTTATATAATGTTCTGTAAACCATATGTATGTAGTGTGAACTACCAAATAATTCTCCTCCTTTTTGTCAATATAAATTGGCAGAGGTATGAAAATTTATGGGATCATAATGAATTCACAAAACATAATTCATGACTAAAAAGAAAACATATCAACTCCGATGATTTCACATAGTCGAAAATTAGTTTATTCATCAAAGAGTTTATTAAGATACAAGTTAACCCCTTCAAATTCCACAACCAGTCTCCTCACAAAGATATGGCAATTAAGCACAAGTTCATTTAAGAACTCTCACTCATTTGATGTCTGTTGATAGTGGTTTTCAGTTCAGGGTCAAAATTGTAAAACCCTGTATTTAATGTGTTGTCATCCTGCAAAAGAACTAAAGCCATCTGAAAGTGATGAGTGCATAAACCTCTCACAGATGTATTGAGCAATTCAATATATTTAGATATATAAAATTCACTCAGAATGGTGCATATAGCAATGATCCCAAATATTCTATGAATTTTATTCTCCACCGGCATTATTCACTAATACATGACCTGCCTAGTATTTTCCTATGCTATGTCCCATACGAACTCTCAATATTGGCATGACATGACGGTTAATGTTCACTCGCAGCGGAGTAGCATGAATCTCTCGAAGTGTCGGTATTGAGGCTTGCATGACAATACTCGCGTAGGCTACACCACTCTATGATAAAGAGATTTTAGTGGAAGTTATCACAATCGAGGAACTTAAATTCCTTAAGGAAAAGATAAACTACCCATGTCAGTCTTAAAAACGATCACCGCCGCACGATTTGGCCACGCGATTCAACAAGCCTAGACTGCTCCTAGCGGAGCTAGGCGATCATCATGATGACCATCAGCGGGCCTACTAACATCCCAGCCGTCCGGAATCCATTTATTTCAACCACAAAACCCTCAAACGTTAGCCAGA
Source organism: Papaver somniferum (assembly GCF_003573695.1). Taxonomy (NCBI): domain Eukaryota; kingdom Viridiplantae; phylum Streptophyta; class Magnoliopsida; order Ranunculales; family Papaveraceae; genus Papaver; species Papaver somniferum. The sequence goes on from NC_039363.1 coordinate 39,781,689, forward strand.
ACAGAGTGATCGCACTGTTAAAAAATGAGATCAAACAAGCTAAAACCCGCAAAAACGGTCTCAAAAAACATCACGATCACCCAACTTAGCTAGCCTAGTTGAAGGGCTTAGATCTTTCTTCGAATAAAAAAGTGCTAACGTGTTCACCGGCGACTCAACTCTATCCATGGTCGATCGACCTACCAGTGGCGAGTCAAGAGGGCACCAAACCGTTTGCACAAAAGTAGGGTGAACGCGCTGTTTTGGAAGCCCTAGTTTGTGCTGCGGCAACGTGCTACAGTCGCAAATTTATCACAACCGTCCATCTTCGTCGGCCAAATCGAGTGGCTTAAATTCAATTTCAGACGGACCCGAAGATATCAGCGTGCTCGCTGGCAACCCACCTTCGCACATGGCCGATCGGCCTACTCAAACTAGCGCCCAGCGCTTTCAACCGATCAGCCAAAATAGGGTTGGCCACACGGATTCTAAACCCTAATTTAAATCAACGACAGTGGGCAACTTCCACAAATCATCTCGTCCATCCAACTTCGCTAGCCTAGTCGGATGGTTTAGATTTATTTTCAGGAAGCCAACAGGGTAACGCTGTGATCACCAGCCACCCCTCCTCCACAGGAAGCGATCGACCAAGTGGTATCTCACCCATAGGGTTCTCAAACGATCTCCCAAAGGTGGACGGTCATGCTACCTTTTTAAGACGTTCAATTCGCGACTAATTTGAACGGGCCCTAAAACAACGATGTTTCCTGCACACCGATTATTTTTCAGCTGCTTGTTTAAAAAGGATGCTTTATATACATCGATTATAAGCAATGTTTTATAAATATTGATTTCGCAAATAATTTTATTATTTGACCTAAAAGAACTATGTGTTGTTTTTAGCGGCGAGTCTCACGACTTGACCCATTTACTCAAGACATCAAACATGTCGCAAACTGGGGGATGCTCACTGGGGTATTAGTTTGGCGGTTTACAGTGTGCGGCGTGCAACGCGCCCATTACGAGAAAGTGTCAGGAAAGAATGGACGGTTAACAGCAATGAGTAGAGGTTTAAAGTGTGACCATTTTTCCCTCGTAGTGGAAACATGGTGATCACCACTTTTTACACAACCCCACTTCTCCACTGCTTAATCACCTCCACTTCCTACGAGATCAGGGTGTGCTCGAACATGACTTGTATAAATAGGATTTCAACCTATTTCAAAAGGGACACAAGTGTTATCAACATAAGTAGCCAGAAACCATATTCTGATACAAGTCATAAACAGCCATACCTTTATAATTATGATCTCAAACACCTTCTTCACTTCCCTCCCTAAGATCAACCCTTCTCCTTCACTTAGTGACCGAATTGAATATGGAATGACCATTTCTTGGTTTAGGCCAGAGTCTTACAAATTGATCTCTCGAATCTAAAAGTACTCATGTGCAGTACATTTGTTTAGGGTTTGAATTCGTTTCTCATCAACACACCCAAATTTACCAAAAACAACAGAATCAGTTTTTACCCCAAAACAACTGGCGACCATAGTGGGAGATTAATCTCTCGGTTGCAAGATCAATTTTCAATTTCATTTCAATTTCCTCAAATTCAAGATGGTGGATATTAGGTCTGGATCAGCGATAAATCCCGATGTTACTGGCGCTGACAACACCCCTGGTGTCAACATTACTGCCGGTGACACCAGTGTACCGCTTACCGGCACGATCAACGCATCTCGTGGCACTACATCCTCAACCACCAACACCAGCGGCTGATCGTTGCCGTATGCGTCAAAAATAAATTCACCTTATCACTCAACTAAAATAAATGTATTATGTGGTAAGAAATACTTCGTTCCCACAGAGAGGTCTTAGGTTGTCAAATTGTTTCGGTTTCCTACATAAAACAATGAGGGGATTTTTCTGATTTTTGTAAAGTAAAAATAAAATAAAAACAAATAAAGAAATAAACAAGCAAATCAAATAGAAGAGATATTGGTTAAGGATTCATCTTCATTCACAAACATTCTTTTTAACAATAACTATAATTGATATTTTAATCTCAACTATTTATCAAAGGCCCTAGGATACCTTGATTGCAAGTATATCCCGTAAATCTCCTCTTATCATCAACAAACACATTAAAAGATGCGAATATGAAATTTATCTTAGAGAACAACCTAAAGTGTAAAAGCACTAATCAAGTTTAATTCCCTAGATGCATTAAGTTCTATGAAATCAGGCCAATCAAAGCAATCGAACGTGTAAAAGCACTAATCCGATTTAACAAAGGTTATGGTTCACATGTGACTACTAGGATGTACCACTACAAGAAATATTCACAATTATGCTACTTGTAATCAGGAATTTATCACTTTTGCGTATAACAAATCCTAATCTAGCAATAGAGATGAAGAAACTCAACCGATTCGCGACTCAATCAAACTAACATTCAAATCATTTAACGATATAAATAGTGAATCATAATTGATAACATGGAGACAAAACTAATTCATTGCATAAAACCAATATTTGGAAATCCAATTTATTCCTTAACCAATAATAAAACTAGGTATTCATATCATAAGAGTTCATAACAAGAAGGAAGATAGAACCTATCATGTTTCTAAACCCTAGAACAAAAGTAGAAGCAAAGATAATAAGAGATAGGAGAGGTCTTTCTTCTTATATCCCTTCTCTGCACCTTCAGTTTGTTAACTTAGGTCGCGTCCATCTTCTGCCTCCTAAAAAACCCATCAATCAAGCCCAGGTCCAAGTCCATCTGAGTCAACTCGGGATAACTCACTGAGTCAACTCGGTCATAACTGATTCCGGCAGAGTTCTTCTTGTATTCTGGCTCATTTCCAAGCCATATTCAATTAAAACTCCTCCATGCAAGTCCTAACATTCATATAAACAGTGCCATACACCATTTCATTCATTCCCTGTTAGACAACCAAAATTCCTGGTCAATTGCGGCAATATCAGCACAACCATCTCCTTGCACTGCTACTGAACATTCTCAGCTCAACCACCAAACTGCTGCAACAAACATCAATTCATGCCTGCAATTATGTCTGTAACCTTCCCTCCTTGCTGAGCCAACTCCCGCTGCAACACTATCACTTAGCACAGCAACATTGCCACAGAATCTAGCCATTTCAGTTCAAACAACATCCCAACACCACAACTGCATATGCAATTTCACTAGCACCAGTTGCACACTTCACAACTCATACAAGCCACAATTTCATATCCTGTGACATTCATCAGTACTTCATAACCTGCAGCAAGCCATACTTCCAGTGTGACCCATAGCATCAGTTCTCCAGATTCCATCATACCCATCAGCAACTGCATCTGACCTTCACCAGCACCACCAATTTCAGCTCATCTTGACTGCAGTCCCACATTCATCTACACTGACTCATCCTAGTCAATACACCAGTCGATTACTCATTCCTCCTGTACCAGTCACTGTATCCAGTCTAGCTTCTCAATCTTCCTGTATTGCACATGGAAGCAACTCCGTCCCATTCAGCTGACCTGCAATCACTTCCATCACATGTACTTCATACATTCGCAGCTTTTCCAATTCCGTTTAATCTCTTCATATGCTCCATAACCAGTGCCTTCAACTGCAGCTCATAACCATCACTCCATCTCAGTTTCTAGATTCAGACTCCGCCATCATTAGCAATATTATCTTCATCTCAGACTTGTCCTAACATACATCTAGAACATCCATTCAACACACCCTGTGGCATCTGAACTTCCATGTAAAGTTCTTAAGAATACATCTAATGTTTCATTTCTTCCCTGCCATTGTGTTGCTTAGCATCATACCAAAACCACAGCCTCATTTCTTGTAATCTTATCACTTGAGCATCATCTCCAAGCCATCTCCTTTCCACTACCTTAAGCCACCACCAGCTGCAATTCATATCACAAACCACAGCTACCATACCCATCTCCATCTAGCTCCCAGTATCATCAACCACACAACAACATTGTAACCATCTCTCTCTCTTCCTGTTGAAATCAAACCTTCAAACCCTGACTCCAATTCCATCCAGCTGCAAATTCGGCTCTTGCTTCACAGAAACACCAAATTCCACCATCAAACCCAATAATCCGACAAACCTATCTCCTAATATTCATTACTTCCTCCATTTCCTTGACCTAATTTACCAGTAGCAACGGATTCATCTCATTTCTTCTCTTAATAAACCTTTTTCTTCTATGTAATTGCTCAGAATCACCACCACAATCTTCTCGTGTAAGATACAGATTCAATTACCGGTAGTCACCACCGCTTCCATCATCTCCAATCAAAACTTCATAGATCTATGAATTACTCTCGACTGCGCCTCTATTTCCTCTAGTCTCTCAATTTTAGACAGACACAATAATGACGAGAATTCTCTAGGTTTTAGGGTTGTAATGATTAAAATTGATATTGGCACCCTGCACTCCGTGATAAGGGCCACCAAAGTGATATTTGGCTTGTCAGTTTCAGAGAAATGACTGCCTATTCTGTTTTCTTGCTCAACTGTCAGTTTCCCGGAACTGATAGATCATTCTACACCTCTTTTGCTGCATAACTTTATCTGGTTCCAAGTATCACTCGCCCGTGAATTGACCTTTTGCCTTTTACGCTCCAAATGTACGATTTCTCCTTCTTTTGCTCCAAATGACTCCAAAGTACCTAAACACTCAAAAGTAAACATAAGATACAAAATTTACAAGAAAAGTAGCAAAGAAAGCATAAACAATAGATAAATAATTAAGGTGTTTACAACACCTATCAGCGGCGCAGGAAACATTCACTCAGGCGTGACACCTCTAATCACCAGAGCCAGAGCCGCTGCCGCCACCCCCAATGTTTCTTCAAGGGTAACGGCCCCGATCATTACCAGAGCTACTTCCACTCCCCTGTCAGGACGAGAGACTGGAGGAGCCTGGGGAGGCCAACCCCCTTATTACCATCGTTGCTTTTATGGAAAGACAAGAGGTTCTCGCTAAGGCTCAGACAAACATGGCTACAACTGATAAAGAGGTACTTACCTTCCTCAAGACACTAACGGAGCGGCTACCACAAGAACCACGTCATCCAAAAACGGAGCCGATAAGGAGTACTTTTAATACTCCCGACGCAGGCACCTCAGTAGGATGCGCCTTTATAGATGAAGATGCTCGTTTTATTCCTGAACGTTCATTGGAAATAAATCATCCATCCAATTTCATCACGCGTGAGGATCTGGAACGACTTCTCCAAAATCGAGGCAAGGAAAACCCGGTAGACCTGCACCAGCATCAACCTCCTTATCCTCCTGATGTGCAAAGAGTCCTTCTCCCGAGAGGATACTCCTCTCCTCATTTTTCCCTCTATGATGGTACTGGTAACGCTCGTCAACACATCTCTCGTTTTCTGGAATCCTTGTGATAACACGAATACAATCATGTTCTCCGTCTTAAAGAATTTTCAAAGTCGCTTACCGGAAGAGCGTATACCTGGTACAAACAACATATCCAACTGGTGTGAGATGGTCACCACTTTCTACAAGAAGTATTTCTTCGTGTTTGAGAAAATCACTTTCTCAGATTTAGGAAGAATGTTTCAAGGAAACAACAAACATCCAAACGATTATGTCAAGAGATTCAGAATTCAAGCATTGGATTGCCACGACCTGAATGTGACCGAACAACAGTTGGTGGAGTCATGCATTAATGGTATGGTTCCCATCTATCATGCTTTACTGGAAAACCTACGTTTCCATACGTTCTCTGAACTCCATGAATCTATTAAGCGGTCGGCTACGACCACACCAGCACTGATAGAAAGAACCAGACCGGCCATGGGTGAAGATGCACGCGAAACTCGAGGAAACATGCGCCTTAAAAACAAGCAATATAACACCGGTCCTTCTGTAAGCGTAGTAGGTGAAGGAGGGAAAAGGAAAGCTCCAGTAACAGAACAACAACCCAAGCGTGCATCGCTAGCGCAGATAACTCCATCTCGGAAGGCCTCGGCTAAGACCCCTGTGCAACAACAAGAAACTGAAGATGATGCTCCATACTTCCCATTTCCAATGGATGAAGTCATTGAGCTCCTGCAAGCATGGATTCAAGATGACGCCATCAAGCTACCTCCTCTCAGACGTCCTCCAACCGAAGAGGAGATGGAGCGTGTATGTGAAATTCTTTATTTCTCCAAAGCACAGTGTCAAGATATATTTGCAGCTCCCAATCGCATTGTGTCGAGCACGAGGTTTTTCAGTCGTAGAATCCACTTCCAAGCCCCAACTTCTCTTAGAAGCAGCTGTTGGAAAATGCAACTGGGGACTTCTCACCACTGCCTACCTGAAGGGCATCGAGTTCGACAACACGCTGATTGACGCGGCCTCTGACTTCAACATTGTTACCGTCAAGACTCTGAGAGCCGCAGGAATTTCAAAACAAATAGGAATTTGCGAGCCCGATTGAATATAAGAAATAACTTGGACGGTATCAAAAACCAATATCCAAGTGTCAATCAATTTAATCAACAACCCAAAGGTAGGTTTCACAAACTGATTGATCTTACGCACAACCTGTGATATTTCAATTACATAAACAAATATAATGCGGAAAAGAAATAACACATACACCAGAAATTTTGTTAACGAGGAAACCACAAATGCAGAAAAACCCCGGGACCTAGTCCAGATTTGAACACCACACTATATTAAGCCGCTACAGACACTAGCCTACTCCAAGTTAACTTCGGACTAGAATGTAGTTGAGCCCTAACCAATCTCACACTGATCAAGGTACAGTCATGTTCCTTACGCCTCCAAATCCCAACAGGACTCTGCGCACTTAATTCCCTCAGCTGATCTCACCCACAACTAAGAGTTGCTACGACCCAAAGTCGAAGACTTGATAAATCAACCTGTCTCACACAGAAAAGTCTATTGAATAGATAAATCTGTCTCCACAGAAATACCTAAGAGTTTTGTTCCTTTTTTTGATAAATCAAGGTGAACATGAACCAATTGATATACCAGACTTATATTCCCGAAGAACAGCCTAGAAATATCAATCACCTCACAATAATCTTAATCCTATGGTAGCGAAACAAGATATTGTGGAATAAAAAACGATGAGACGAAGATGTTTGTGATTACTTTTTATCTTGCCTATCGAAGATAAAATCTTAGATAAGATGGTACTCAATCACGATAGAAACCAGCAAGATCAAAACACGCAACTACAGAGAAAATAGTTGGGTCTGACTTCACAATCCCAATGAAGTCTTCAAGTCTGTAACCTTCAGGGTTTTGGAAAAACCTAAGGTTAAAGGAGAATCGACTCTAGTCGGAACTAGTATCACACATCAGGTGTGAGGATTAGGTTTCCCATTTACTAGAGTTCTCCCTTATATAGTCTTCTAATTAGGGTTTGCAATCAATGTTATCTTGGTAACAAAACATTTAATATTCACCGCTAGATGAAAACCTGATTAGACTCGAGATAATATCTTTCAACCGTCAGATCGAACTTAGCTTGTTACACACAAATGAAAAGTGACATCATTTAGATATGAGTAACCGTAGCTAAACGTGTGCACCTTTGTTGGCTCGACAATAGTTAACCGAAGTTAGCCATATGAACACTTTCATATCAACCTTATTCATCTTAACCATAACTAGTTCAAATGACTCAAATGAACCTAGTTCTAGAGTTGTCCAATTGTTTATATTCTCATAGAAGTATACAAGACACAATTGAAGCAAAATCGATTTTGATTCACTCGAATCAATTCATGAACATCATAGCCACGGTTTGCAAAAGATTGCATTCCTTATTATATAAATGTATTAGTACATGTACAGATAGATTTTAGAACATAACTCACTCAAGTATGCAAACGGGTACGCATACCTAAGTAGCCGGACTTGGACTGTGTTTGCCAGTATGCAAACGGGTACGCATACTTTCGTACACTTCCAAACTTCAGTTAAGTCCAGTACGCGTACAGGTACGCATACTATAGTACCCTGACTTCGCCAGTACGCATACTCTAGCTCCCGAACTTTACCTGACCTCGCCAGTATGCATACGGGTATGCATACCACATTCCGGTCTTGGACCAACACATATGCAAGTAAGCATACTGTGCTTAAATCCAATTATGGTTAAGTGTTCTAAACTCCCACTTCAATCATTGAAAATTCTTAGAAGACGACAATAGCTGTCTCACACAAACTATTAGCTTCGAAGCAATGTTAAAGTGATCGGATGATCAATACGAAACGTTCAGAGTCTACATCAAATAACTGTCTCATACAAATCATGTAAGATGTTACAAGGCGATTTTCACATGATCATATTTTGACTTTAGTCAATAATATCAGATGAACTTGATTAAAGCGAAAGCTTACCGACATATATTTCGAGAAATATGTAAACGAGTTAAACTCAGCTCAAAATATCAAATTTGTATAATCGAAGTCTATATAGCTATACGACTTTTGTCTCAAATAGGAGACATAGTAGATAGACTTTTGAGTGATAGATGAGTTCAAATCTCCACATACCTTTTGTTGATGAAGTGCCACAATCTCCCCTTAGTAGTTCTTCGTCTTTGATCGATGAATGCCATGAAGTCTAATGCTCAACTACACTTTTTATCCTAATCCGAGACTTAGCTATAAGTAGACTAGAAATCAAAACTTATAGTTTTAGCAACTAAACTTGACAACAAGCTTGAGATAGAAACGCTTGCGAGTTCGACCGAGCAATGCTCTAACAATCTCCCCCTTTGTCAATTTTATTGACAAAACTATCAATACATATGGAATACAAAATAAATAAACTTTGTAGCTCTCAATCCAAATGCTTGATTTTCTTGGTTCTTCAACATTACTCGAAATTTTCGTCATTTCCAAGTACTCCAGTGATTCTGAATGTGTTCAACTCAGCTTCATAGTTGTTGATGATCCTTACCTATAACAATGAGAAAACAATAGCTTTCAATCATTTTTATACAGTGTCATAGTATTATTACACATCATCAAAGTCCAATTGTATCACAACTTTGACAACAATACTACGGTGATATGTATCACTCCCTTTTAGTCAATACTTCATCTCACATGAAAACAACTCCCACTTACATAATGATCCGAAAACCATATGTATTTGTAGTGTGAACTACGCATTAATTCTCCCCCTTTTTGTCAATAAAAATTGGCAAAGGTATGAAAACTAGTGGGATCCTAATGAAATTTCCATAGAGATACTTAATGAGCAAAAGAGAACGTATCAAATTTGTTTCGATGATTTCATATAGTCGAAACTAGTGTATTCATCAAGGAGTTTATAAAGATACAAGGAAACTACTACAATATTCCACAGCCGCACTCCCCACAAAGATTTGGAAATTAAGCACAAGTTCAATTAAGAATTCTCCCCCATTAAATGCCATTTATGAAAGAACAACAAGAGCGACCTTACTTTCACAAGAAAAGAAGGATTTATTTGGACATTAACAAATCACATGAAACATGAATTGGTATAAAAAATACTCAATTAAATTAACCACAAGAGAACCCATGATTAATTTAATCGGAAATGCTCAACATAAGATAACTTACGGAGCCACACAGTACTTTCACATAAAAGTGGATCAGGGAAAGACCAATACTGCGGAATAATCAAAGATTCATTCTATTTTTCATCAATATTTGCATAAAGACATATAATAGACTTAATCTTTGCAATCGAAAGTTCATCATATCTTCATCAATATTTGCATAATGATATAATAGGCTTAAATTTTGACATATATGGGACAATCATAGTTCACGGACGCAAACACACATGTCCTGTAACAAGTTTCAATATATGAAACCATAAAGATTAATACTGCAAAATCATCTTTCAAACAAACTTTAGAATTTAACTAAATAAATCCAAAAACATTGCAAGATGAAGATCGTTGGCAATAGCTATGTGTACTCACAATAATTGCTATTCCAAACCCTAGTTATCCTTCTTAAAACACAAGAATAAATTCTCATAAGAATTTTCCTAGACAAAATAAATTCAACAAGAAAAAATCAAAACAAAAAAAAAACTCCTAAACCAACAAAACCGATCATGAAAGGAAATTAAAGACCACTTCCGGAACCCCCACGAGTCTTGAGTTCTTTGAGCTTGTGATTGACAGCATCCGCTGCTTCTTCAGAGAAGGTATCCTCATTGAGAAAATCTTTAACATTTTTCTTCATGAGAACAAGGTCTGAATTAAACTTTTTCAACTCAGTTCTTAACACATCAAGACCCTTCATAGTATCAACGAGTTGCAGTTTTGCTTCTTCAAAGTATTTAAGAAAATCATGAACCACTTCAGCAGAAACCATATCCTCAATCTCAACATCCCAATGTGTATAGGCATAGTAGCATGAGGCACCAATACCATTATCAAGAAAATCTCTTGCAAAACCACCAATGCGAGAAGGTGAAGACATTCTTGACAAAACGACAATAACCTAGAGTATGTGTATATGACTCAATGGGTTTGGTATTTAAATGGTTTCTTAGGGAAGGTGACTTTTAGGGTTTCTAAACACGGTTCATGACAAGTAAATCATGGGTACCCGTACAAACACAATCTGAACCCAGCAAAACGTACCTTAAGACTAAACAGTAATTTTGCTACGTGGAGATTTTCTTTCACAAATTTTTGGCTCAATAAATTTTATATCTCCATAGAGAAACAATTTAGAGTGCAAGAGTAGCAGGCAACATAGTTGCAACAAAAATTTTACAAAAACAAAAACATCGAAGAGATTCTTGAGATATAACCAATACTTAGGCAAAGCTGTTTGTGGATAATAGTTTAGCTATGGACGATAAGAAAATAGCTCAACTAATTAGAAAACATTTTTTCCGAAAGTATACCCAATTATTAGAAATTCTTACTCAATAGGATTTTTATGAGTAATCATTCAACCCTTGTGATTAATTAGCACAAGTATGAGCCCTAAGCTCATTAAATGAATGGTGTTCACGATTAAGTTTTTTCTTCCTTCCAATTCTAGGAGAAAATCCTTTTTGATGTGAAAAATTATCATAAAACTTGTTGTCATCAAAATATGAGACTCAGTTAGAGTCCTTACCAGAAGAAGTTTGTGTGGAGGATTTTGACAGCCTGTTGATAAGATCCTTGTATCCTTCAATTATCAGATTAAGGTTGTTCTCCATATCTCCATTGTTGCTTCCATCTAAAGGAACCTTTTCACATCTTGAACGTCATTCTTATCATTAGGTTGAGAGGTACCTTTATGAAATCTCCTTGACAAAATTTATTAAAGTTCAAATTTGTCCGAACATTCGATAAGCAAATTGAACTGACTTTCCTGGAAGAATTCACAGGGTGAGCACTCAAACCAATAGGTTTAGACATCCGAATGTCAGTTTCACCTTTGAGTATTAAATCTAAGGTGTATTGAAGGCGAAAAATATAATTGTCATCCAATCTATATTTGCTTTTCCGTTCAACATGTCCTTTTGAATCACAAAAGAGACACACTTTCTGATCACCTGAGTGATTAGAGTGAACAAATTTAACAACTTTGTTAGGAGATTTTTTTCTTCCGAGTGATGTGAAGTTTCCCTGATTAGAGGAAGATACAAGAACATCTTTTCTAATCGGAAGAGATTATGATTTAGCTTTTGGGACTGAATTAACAGTTGGAACAGAAGCGATTGGTATAGAGGACTCTTTAGAACATCCTCGAATAAAGGGTTTACTCAAAAGTTGTTCAATTCCCAAGGCATTCTTTTTGAGTTCCGTCTTGAGTGAGGGGAAAACATCGTTGTTTTCCTTGTTAAGAGCCTTTAATTTAGAGTCACGATCCTTTACTATACCGATAAGAACATTGACATTGTTTTTCAACCGATTGATTTTATCATCCTGGATACTAACAAGATTTAGAATCAATTCACTCTCTTTGGCTGCTTCCTTTTCATCAATAGAGTCAGACTCGTTCGAAAGGTAATCGGGGTAACACTTGTCAATGCAAGTCTGTTTCGTTGGAACACTAGGTTCATCTATATTTTAGATTGATGAATCTTTCTCTTTAATAGATTTCATAGAAACCGAACTTTTTTTTTCTGGTGATGCGTTTATCAGCGATAACACTTCTGTCCATAAAGTCAGATCGCTAAAAACATAGACTTATAAGGTCTTAAACGTGTTTGCTAGCACTGATACTAATTGAAAAAGCGGGGGTCTAACAACCACACCCAATATTTCGCTTAGAAATATGTATGGACTAACTCCAATATACTTTTTTAGAGAATCAAATAGACAGTCAGACTCAATCTTAAGAAAAGTATATCAAAGAGTTATATCTCAATTTTTCTATTCAATCTGCAATCAAACAAATAGAAATTTGCGAGCCCGATTGAATATAAGAAATAACATGGACGGTATCAAAAACCAATACCCAAGTGTCAATCAATTTAATCAATAACCCAAAGGTCGGATTCACAAACTGATTAAAGTTACGCACAACCTGTGATATTTCAATTATATAAACAAATATAATGCTTAAAAGAAATAACACAGACACCAGAAATTTTATTAACGAGGAAACCGAAAATGCGGAAAAACCGCGGGACCTGATCTAGATTTGAATACCACACTGTATTAAGCCGCTACAGACACTAGCCTACTCCAAGTTAACTTCGGACTGGAATGTAGTTGAGTCCTAACCAATCTCACACTGATCAAGGTTTAGTCATGTTCCTTATGCCTTTGAATCCCAACATGACTCTGCGCACTTGATTCCCTTAGCTGATCTCACCAACAACTAAGAGTTGCTACGACCCAAAGTTGAAGACTTGATAAACCAATCTGTCTCACACAGAAAAGTCTATTGAATAGATAAATCCGTCTTCCACAGAAATACCTAAAAGTTTTGTTTCGTCTTTTGATAAATCAAGGTGAACATGAAGTAATTGATATACCATACTTATATTTCTGAAGAACAACCTAGAAATATCAATCACCATACAATAATCTTTTGATAAATCAAGGTGAACATGAAGTAATTGATATACCATACTTATATTTCTGAAGAACAACCTAGAAATTTTGGCACCTTACCTATATTCACTGAATATAAGTTCCTTTGAATGCTTTCTATGCTATATTCCCCGGCTGAACCCTTAATGTTGATATGACATGACAATTTGTGTTCACTCGCAGCGGAGTAGCACGAATTTCCAAATATCAAAGATAAGGTTTTTGTATAATGCATTCAATCAGAAAACATGATGCTCTTTGACAATGGACTTAGAGAACTCTGTGTCAACACATAGAATTCAATCAATTACTTTTGCGCCTTGCGCAATATACCAGACCTTGCTTGTCGAAAGTAAACCTAGGCAAACTAGGTGTAGATGGTGGATTTTCAACAAAGGGAAAAAACCATAAAATCATGAGGCATGTTTATTACACGGCTTTCAGGCATGAAAAAAATCATATTTTACGAAGCCATGATGAATATGTTTTCGAAAATCCTCCACAAGCTGAGCGTTCGATCCCTGGAATTTCGTCGTGACCTCTATGCAGAATAAAGTATTTGCGCGGTTCTCCGTAGATTGAGAGCTTAACGCTTTCAAGACGTCGGTGATACTCACTGTTCCCTGACTGCAGGTTAGAGACCCACCTCCACATAGAAGAATATTTGGGCGGCGGACGCCTTCAGGACGTCGGTGACGCTTACCGTTCCTTGATTATGTGGAGAGACTGTGCATAGATTCAGGCGGTTATCCGTAGATTGAGAACACTAACGCCTTCAAGTCGTAAACAACCTCGTGACTCCCTGACTATGCACCATTCAGAATAGATGTGACGCTTTAACTGGCTAATATCATTTTTGCAATAGATTAATCCTGCCGTGACATTCACTACTGAATTCCCAGAATAATCTATTATTGCTCCTAAATGGTCGAATCCACGACCTGATCCCATGGAATGGAAATAACAATTTCTCCTAGTCCATGGTCGAATCCACGGCCTGATCCCATGTAATGGCAATAACAGTTGCTCTTATTCCATGGTTGAATCGACGGCTTGATCTCATAGAATAGCAATAAAACAACTGTGCTATCTCATTACTCCGATTTCATGATCGAATCCACTGATATCATGAAATGGTAATAGATAATCTTAATTACTTCGATTCTATGGTCGAATCCACGATCCCATAGGATGGTAATGCTTGTTTTATTATTCTGAATTCGTAGTCGAGTCCACAGCTGATCCTGCGAATTAATAATGAACAACTATTCATTTTTATTACTCAGTTTCATGGATTATTCTCCACTGAATTCATAGATTAGTAATAGATACTTAAAACCGGGCATCTGGACCATCACTGAGCAAGCCCCACAAAAATGGTGCGAGTGTACTCGACAATGATGCACGACTGAGCACCCAGATGCATGAATGAGTGTCCAAAAATATGAAATAATGAGGAATCCTTCGCAAAACAGGAGAAGAAAAAAAATATTAATAAAATAATAAGAGACGCCGAAGGCCGGGTCCACCACCCGGCCGGACGGCCGTGCCCTAGCCATGGTCGGTCTGTACCTCTCCTATTATTTTCCTTATTTTTTGTTATTTCGTGAACTCACGAAAACTCCTTGGTTTTAGCAACTTTCCTTGTTTTTGCAAAACCCGTGAATTCTCCATAACTTCGTGGATTCACGAAATAATATTATAAAATAAGGAGAGGTATGCGGGACCGGGCAACCCAGCCGGCCGGCCATGCCCGAGCCGTGGTCGGTCCCACACCTCACAATCCTTAGCTTTCGTAATTATTATTCCCTAATCTCACGAAACTCCTCCGTTTCAACAAAAACTCATGGATTCTCTATAACTTCAAGGATTCTCCACAATTTAAAGGATTTATGAAAAATAATAAAATAGGGAAAGGTGTGTGGGACCGGACAACTTAGCCGGCCGGCCATGCCCTAGCCATGCTCGGTCCCACACCTTGCAATCCTTAATCTTGCATAATTATTATTATCCTCAATTCATGAAACTCCTGGGTTTGAGCAAAATTCATGATTTCTCCATATTTTCTCAAATATTGCTTAAATCACGAAAAACCAAAAGCCAACATAGTCACACGACTGGCTAGCCTCTCACGTCAATTTTAAATATTAAAAAACTTTTATTTTAATATTTTCAAAATATTGATGAATTGAGCATACATGCTCATTCCAACAAAAATCGAGAATTCTCAGTCAAGATGAAACTCTTCTGAAAATTCACGATATTGCTCGAACGCGCATCAGAAAATACTGAAACCCTTAGTATGGATACACGGATACCACGAAAACACGTGCATGCCTTCATGACTGACCAGGGTCATTCCTAGGGCTTTCACAAGGCCGGTACCACACGTTTTCATAATTCTGACCTAATTTGCTCAATTGTTCATACTGGGCCCGAACTCTCTCCAACCAACTGGGATTCTCCAAATGACCAAAAACTGGTCTCGTGACCACCAAGAGCCGGACCCATGCTCTCTTGGTCGGTACTCATCTCTCATACCTAGGTTTTATCACCTAAAGTTGAATCCAACAATATTTCAATAAATAATGAATCCTGCATTTAATCATCGATTTTTCACCAACTCTCAAACTGAGAACCCTGGTACGTGCTCACTCGAGCACTGGGCACCCATGGACGCTCATCATTCCATGTGGTCGGTCCCTTCTCACTCATGACCAATTTTCAGCAATTCACCAATTGATGAAGGATTGATAAAATTAGGGTGTCGAACAAACGCTCCACGAATCACCATTCTGAGCAAGTTCAAACACAAAATAATGTTGATTCAACAATCAACATCCAAATTAATAATATTCGGTAATTCACCAATATTTTTGATTAATATTTTATTGGGTCACAGCACCAGTAAATAATTCGTCGAATTGAGCAATACTTGCTCAATAGCTCGAATATTGATCCAACCATCAATGTTCAGTAATTCATCAGTAGTTTGTCGAATTAAGCAACACTTGCTCAATTGCACGTCAAATTATCAATATTCAGTATTTTGTCGAATTGAGAAACACTTGCTCAGTTGCACGCCAAAGTTATCAAATTCGTCGAATTGAGCAATACTTGCTCAATTGCTCGACAAACTCTCAATATTCAGCAATTCGTCGAGTTGAGAAATACTTGCTCAGTCGCTCTAGTCAGTAATTCATTGACATCTCAGAGAACTACATGTTCAATCCATGAATCACTGAGCATTCACCACTTATGCTCGATTCAACAAAACTAGACTCACAATATAAATCAGCCAACAACTGACTAACTAATACACGCCTGCCTTGCAGACTCCAAGATTCGTGAAATATCAATCACGTCATAAATGGGGGGATATCACTTAGGGTTTTGGTCTGGCGGTCTACGACACGTGGATTCATCCACAATGAGAAATATGCGTAAGTCGTGTAAACGGTTGAAGGAGTTAGCAAAGTAGTGGGTGCACGATCAGTCAAGTCTCCGCACGACATGGAACTGACTTTACCACGATCTCTCACTTTCCCACTCTTTCATTCAATAAACTGTCACACTTACAGGGATCAGTGGTACATCATTCTTGCAATATAAATAAGTCTAAATCGAGGACATCAGGATATCATCAATCATCGATTATCATCATTATCCGTCAACAACTCGATATAAACTTATTCACAGAACTCAACTTCAGCAGTTCAGCAATATTGCAGAAACCTTCAACACACCCACAATCCTTGATCATCAATGATCCCACACAACTCTCAGCTTTCCTCCTACAGATCAACCCATCTCCCTCTTTGCGACCGAATTGACTCTGGAACGACCATTGTATTGGTTTAGACCGGAGTCATATAGACTGATTTCCCGAATCTAAGCACCCCCTTTGCAGCGGTGAATCTGTGTGAGGATTAACATTTTTCCCGGCTGAGGAGTCTCGACAGCACGCTCGACTCTTCACTTTCCCAAAAAATCGGCGGCTCGTTTTTCCCCATCTACAGATTGGCGATCACAGTGGGAGATTAATCTCTCGGTTGCAATCTCACATTTTCGCAAAATATTTGATCTTAGGTCAGGTTCAGTTATAAATACTAACGCGAACATCGCTAGCACTAGCAACAACGGTGGTATTCCAGAAATCATTCCTTCTTACAGCAATAGTGGTGATAATACTCCTCCTCACACCAACAACGAAAATAAACCTCTCTTCGGACGACGTCCTGAGGAAGTCAGGGAGAATCCACCTACCGTAGATGATCTCATGAAGGTGCAAGGGACTCTCGCCAAAAATCATATTGACATGGCCACCACTCAGAAAGAGTTGTGCAATTATATCAAAACTCCCACTGACAAGATGTCAGGGAAAGCTCAGGAGAAAGGAAAATCCAAAGAAACATCTCCGGCCGCTGGTCCTGAAGTCATTCTGATCCATGTAGTAGATGATGATGAAGTCCACAAGGCTGCAGATAACCCGCCAACAAAGAAACGTGCAGTCTTCATCACTCGTGAGGACATGAAACGCTTCATGGAGGATCGAGGAAAATACAAGACACCATCTTTCCACCGTCATCAACCTCCATATCCTGCTGCTACTCAAATAATTCCTCTCCCAAAGAGCTACACTTCCCCAATGTCCACACTATACAACGGAACAAGGAACCCTCGAGAACACGTGATTCATGGAGGTACCAGGAGAGCATGAACACAACGGAATGATCCCAATCTACAGAGCCTTGCTGGAGAATCTGCGATTCCAGACTTTCTTAGAACTCCATGGAGTAGCCAAGCGATCAGCAATGCTTTACTAGAAAAAGCAAATTCTGCAAGGTCGAGGAATCTCGAAGCATCCGACGCCTAGTCATCAATCAATACAATCTCCAGCCTTCCACAAATTTTATTGCAGAAAGGAGCAAACATAAAGTAGAATCACAGCGCAAGCACGCTTCTCTAGCTCCTCCGAAATCACCAAAAAAGGGGTAGTCAAATCCGGGATGCACAAGCTCCAACTCAAAATGCAGATCCAGCAAAACCTGATTTCCCTTTCTCCATCTAATAGGTGATCGAACTACTGGATGTCTGGATCCAGGATGGTGCAATCAAGCTTCCATATGTCAGAAAAGAACCAACTTTAGAAGAAATGGAGAAAAGAACCCTCGCTACTGCCGTTTCCATAGGTTCATCAATCATCCCACTAGCGACTGCAGGATCTTGAAGCGCATATTCAAGGAATAATTCGGATCTGGGGAACTTAACTTGGGGACTGAAAGAGTACACAGAGACCCTTTTCCAGTCAGAACTTTCACAATCTCCTAAAAACCAGTCAAAGAAGCAGTTCATTCAGTCATGTATGCGAATTTCTTTATCTGTCAAAGGCTCAAAATGGAGACATGTTCACGGCTTTGAACCATATTCTAGAAGTGCCTCCATAACCTCCCGCCACAGACAAGGAGATGCATGACTGGGGACTTCTTACCGCAGTCCATCTTAGAGGAAATGAATTCAGAAGAATGTTGATCGATGCTGAAACCGCCATCAACATCATTCCAGTGAAATCCCTCAGAGTCACATGCATCAGTCGACAAGAAGCTACTCATGCACCCATCTCAATCAGAGACCATGAAGGAACGCTCAGAGCTGCTTATGTCTACATCACTCTCAAAGTGAAAATACGTTCAACCTGAACATATAACAAGTTTCACATAATCAGGAAAATCCAAGATATGACGCGATAGCATGGACCCATGCTGAAAACATGACTACAAACAAAGCGTCTTTGTTGTACATCTCTCCAACAAAGAAAGTTTTGATCCAGAAGATTTGACGGACATTCCATCATCAGAGCACTTGAAGGAAATTCGAACTCTGACGAGGTTGAAACAATAACCTGCAAAAGATACATAGAAATTCATGAAGAGGTTTCGCATTCAGGAAAGTCTCATTCCTTCCATGTCTATGTCTTTCATTCCCTCACAAGTTATTCTAGCATGGGGACTCAATTCAGCTAGCATCTCTACTATTACAAGACGCTATGAGTGGGTAATCTCACTCCATCAATATTTTACCAAGTAGTTGAACCTGACACCGCTTCGAATCGAGCATCTCACCGTGACATTCACGCTAAATGCATTCGAGAAACCAGCGACAGTGGTATAGGTAGGATTTCCTTAGTTTTGTTTTACTTGAGGACAAGTAAAATTCAGGTTTGGGGGTATTTGATGAGTGCCGAATATTGTATATATTTATCCCTTTTTGTTGGCATTTAACTCATCTTTTGTGCATTAATTCTACATTTTATCCCATATTATGTATTTTCATTGTTTTCAAGAATAAATATTTTTCTTACTTAATTTTGCATTTTTAGGTAATAAATAAAGTCTGGATGACTTGCGGAGCGGAAAAGAGCTGAAGAGTAGTGAAAGGCCGGAAGAAATTACGCAAGGAAGCCGCAAAGAATGGAGCGCACGTCCAAAAAGCTAGGAATAGGCTCAAGAAGGAAGAATTGTTCTTAAAGAAGATATGGGCTTGGCATACCCAAGGCCCAAAACCCTTACCCAAACCCATTTTCTATATCCATACCCACCTCCATTCTCAGCCGTTAGATCGGATCCATCTCATCATCCAATGGTCGCTTCTTCATCGTGCATCAAAATCTGAAGTCCCTGCAAAACACCATAGTACCTAAATTCCAAGCCTTCGGATTAGATCACACTTAGATCCTACGGTCGCTTCTTTGCCTGCGCATCAAACCTCGATACTTCCGCTTAACACTACAACACCTAACTCCATCTGGTGTCGTTAATTTTGTTGTATCTCATAATCCAACGGTCGCCACATACCTCTCCATCGTAGCCGTTTGATTCAATCTATATGGGATCATCCAACGCCTTCCACTCACTGTTCATCAAACTCAGCTGAACCTGCCTTACACCCTAGCGACCGAACACCTACACCCCAAACAAACAGACCCTTCTCCCATTCTATCGATTTCTCCTCCTTCTTCCCCTTCTTCCCAAAATTTTCAGAGCTGCTCCTCCTTCTCCCGACCAAATCAGAGCGTCACCACCAGTTCCATCACTGCCACCACCATCTCTTCACCGACACCACCACCATCTCTCTAGGCTAGATGTTTTGCCCATTTCACATCCCGTGAAGCCCTAGGGTGTGGAGTTTGTAAAACAGCTAGCTAGGGCATCAGTAGGGAACAATAGGAGCTGAGGAAGAGCATCAGAGACGCATAAGAGAGATGGGTTCGACAGAGGAGACAATTTCAGGGTAAGGGTTAACTTTTCACAGACCCTAATTTTGTCTGTAATTTAGGGATTTGGGTGAAAACCCTAATTTGTAATTTGAGGGAAATTTATTTGGGTATAAATTGAGGACTGTGGTGTGTGTAATTTTTATGCTGGACTAGCCAGTGTCCAGAACTTTGTTCTGTTAATGTTCTGTGTAATTTCAGTTTTCTTTTACAATCTTTTTGTTCACTGTTTCTTCCATTTTTATGCCCTGTTCATGTTTATCTCACTGCTAAGTTAACTGTTAATGTTTATATTTGCTGTTTAATTTAAGTTAATTTCCTGTTTAGGGTTTGTTTAAATGTCTGTTAGTATCCTGTTTAGGTTTAATTCCATGTTAGTTCACTGTAAATGTTTAATGTTATGTTTAGTTCACTGTTAGATAGTGGAATGCTAGGTTAGAGCCTTAGGATGCATTGTTTTGATTGAGCAATGGGAGAAATTAGTGCTCATAGCAAGCTAATTCTCTTTCCATTCCATTTGTATGCTTAGGATGCATTGTTTTGATTGAGCAATGGGAGAAATTAGTGCTCATAGCAAGCTAATTCTCTTTCCATTCCATTTGTATGCTTAGGATCATAAGTTGACCTTAGCTGTCACTTAGTTCCATTAGGAATTCAACCTAGAATTACATTGTCTGGATAGGTCACAAGGGTGGATTCAAGGCCTTAGCTTAACCCACAATTTGTTTTCACAGTCACTTGCAACTCTGAATCTGTTTTTCTTATTGCTTAGTTAAATTTTCCTTGCTGCTTTGTTTAGTTTTTGTGCAATTTACAGCTTGCTGTGCACTGAAATCAGTGCACAAACTCCCCCCTGCCCTTGGCTTACAGCCTTGGTTCTTAACTGTTCTGCCTTATTGCTTTGCCTTGCTCACTGCCTTGGCCTATCCCTCATTGTCACTGCCTTGCATATAGCTTAGCTAGGAAAACTTCATAACACCCCAAGTCCATGTGGAATGACCCTGTTCTTGCACACAAGCTACAACTGACCCTGTGCACTTGCAGGTATCACTGTAGGCATCCATTTATTGTCTTATTTTCACATCTTTAAATGCCTACCAAGTTTTTGGCGCCGCTGCCGGGGACTCGGGTTTGTTTCTCTAGTAGTTTTATTAGCTATTTTTGCATTTCACTGCATAGCATTTGCATCTGCTTCACTTCATTTGCTGTTGGACCTGCTGTTCTGAACCAGTTTTTCCTCTGCTGGGACGCCACCAAGGAAAAGAACCAAAGCCCAACTGGGTTTTTGCAACAATATCAGAGCAGCTGGGCTGTGCTTAAAAGGTAACCCATTCAGAGAACCCGAATTGTGGGCTTCCAATTTTTAATTGTGGGCTTGTAATATTAAAGCCAATTTTTGGGCTTTTTATTTTCTGTTGGGTTTGTAATTAATTTTTGTGGGCTTGTTTGTTTAATTTGTGGGCTTGTATTTAATTTTTGTGAGCTTGTTTAATTTGGACTTGTATTTTGTATTCTGGGTTTTTAAACCCAGCTGAGCTTGTAACCGATCACGCTAGGTTAACTCGTTAGTGGGCCGAGTACCCAAATTCTAGGCCGAGATTTTGGACTCAGTTTCACCAAACGTTTTCAAACCAGCTGAGCCAAAGCAAACACAAAACCAAACAGTGGGCTTGCTCCCATTCAAAAACCAAATTTTATTTTCTTTTTTAAAAAAAATAAAAATAAAAAAAAAAATATTAAAAATTAAAAATTGAAAGAAAAAAAAACATAAAAAATGGAGCTCATTTACCTTGAAATGTTGACTCTTGTGCAAATATGTAATTATTAGGAGTCTTAGTCTAGATATTTAGGCACCCTGATTCTAGCACAATTCACATAGTGATAAGAAATTTGCACGCGCACGATCTACCAATACATGTATGGCCTCGATCTTCAAGGTGTTTGATAGGAAGTCACGATTGCCAATCACTTTAGAATACTGAACGAAACTTGACTAGCTTGTTCTTTGGTTGGTTGGGATAGAAGGTGGAGGTTACATTAAGAAAGACAACCATCGAATTTAACTGGGTGCATCAAAAAGGGCTACCTCTTGCAAAGTGTCATGTAATTTTTGTTTCCTTTTGTATATGTATCAAAACTGTTTCCTTATCAAAAAAAAAAAAAAAAAAAAAATCATGTATTTTTCAATTCCATTCTCTCTTGTTCCAAAAATAAAAGAGAGTAGTCAATGTAAATAAGAGTCATGTAAAGAGTCATCTTTTGTGTTTTATTGTAATAAGCAAGGAGGGTGCAAGCCATTGATGTACAACGCGAGTAATTGTGAAATACCTCCTACTCATTCACAATTCTCGTAAAGTCCGGACAGCTAGCTAGATTTCGACCTTGGTTCTTAGCCTGAGAAACTATCTCTTGGTGATTAGTAGTCATAACTTCAGATCTTTCTTTACACATGTGTAGATACACTTTACACTCTTATCACATGTCTTTTTTTGTTATCAGTGCTAGGATTGTGCCTTAGATAGCTAGATTGACATCTCCATTTTGCTGTGAGCTTAAACTGACTTGCACATGTCACATTTGATGGAATCTGAGCTCATATTTTGTCCTTAGGTTTTGTAGGCACACCTCTGGTAAACCTTCACGAGACTTCACTCGTCCACTAGGGACACTTAGTGGTTTAAAAGGCTTAGTGCATACGCTAAATGCATTCGAGAGACCAGCGACAGTGGTATAGGTAGGATTTCCTTAGTTTTGTTTTACTTGAGGACAAGTAAAATTCAGGTTTGGGGGTATTTGATGAGTGCCGAATATTGTATATATTTATCCCTTTTTGTTGGCATTTAACTCATCTTTTGTGCATTAATTCTACATTTTATCCCATATTCTGTATTTTCATTGTTTTCAAGAATAAATATTTTTCTTACTTAATTTTGCATTTTTAGGTAATAAATAAAGTCTGGATGACTTGCGGAGCGGAAAAGAGCTGAAGAGTAGTGAAAGGCCGGAAGAAATTACGCAAGGAAGCCGCAAAGAATGGAGCGCACGTCCAAAAAGCTAGGAATGGGCTCAAGAAGGAAGAATTGTTCTTAAAGAAGATATGGGCTTGGCATACCCAAGGCCCAAAACCCTTACCCAAACCCATTTTCTATATCCATACCCGCCTCCATTCTCAGCCGTTAGATCGGATCCATCTCATCATCCAATGGTCGCTTCTTCATCGTGCATCAAAATCTGAAGTCCCTGCAAAACACCATAGTACCTAAATTCCAAGCCTTCGGATTAGATCACATTTAGATCCTACGGTCGCTTCTTTGCCTGCGCATCAAACCTCGATACTTCCGCTTAACACTACAACACCTAACTCCATCTGGTGTCGTTAATTTTGTTGTATCTCATAATCCAACGGTCGCCACATACCTCTCCATCGTAGCCGTTCGATTCAATCTATATGGGATCATCCAACGCCTTCCACTCACTGTTCATCAAACTCCGCTGAACCTGCCTCACACCCTAGCGACCGAACACCTACACCCCAAACAAACAGACCCTTCTCCCATTCTATCGATTTCTCCTCCTTCTTCCCCTTCTTCCCAAAATTTTCAGAGCTGCTCCTCCTTCTCCCGACCAAATCAGAGCGTCACCACCAGTTCCATCACTGCCACCACCATCTCTTCACCGACACCACCACCATCTCTCCAGGCTAGATGTTTTGCCCATTTCACATCCCGTGAAGCCCTAGGGTGTGGAGTTTGTAAAACAGCTAGCTAGGGCATCAGTAGGGAACAATAGGAGCTGAGGAAGAGCATCAGAGACGCATAAGAGAGATGGGTTCGACAGAGGAGACAATTTCAGGGTAAGGGTTAACTTTTCACAGACCCTAATTTTGTCTGTAATTTAGGGATTTGGGTGAAAACCCTAATTTGTAATTTGAGGGAAATTTCTTTGGGTATAAATTGAGGACTGTGGTGTGTGTAATTTTTATGCTGGAATAGCCAGTGTCCAGAACTTTGATGTTCTGTTAATGTTCCACTCTTAATATCCTGTTGATGTTCATGTGTGTTAGTTTCTTTCCCTGTTTTAATTTCCTGTTGATGTTCATGTTTGTTATGTTCCTGTTGATGTGCATGTTTTAATTTCCTGTTTTAAATCCTGTTGATGTTCCTGTTAAATGTGCATGTTCCTGTTGATGTTTGTGTTCCATGTTAGTTCACTGTTAGGTTTAATTCACTGTCAAGAAGTGGAATGCTAGGTTAGAGCTTTGAAGCACTGATTTGATTGAGCAATGGGAGAAATTAGTGCTCATAGCAAGCTAATTCTCTTTCCATTCCATTTGTATGCTTAGGATGCACTGATTTGATTGAGCAATGGGAGAAATTAGTGCTCATAGCAAGCTAATTCTCTTTCCATTCCATTTGTATGCCTAGAGCCACTGCCTTGGCCTTGCATTGTCACCACTGTTAGCTTCTCATCTTCACTGCCTTAGGCTAATTGCCTTTGTGTCACTTTCACTTTGTTCCATTTTGTTTTGTTTTTGTTCACTGTTTTGTTACTCATTATCTTGTTCACACTGTTTTCTTCACTGCCATCTCTTCTTTGCTATATTGCCTTGTTTTACCCTGTTTTCTTCCCTTGGCTTGCTGCCTCCCCTCCACTGCTTGTGCTACTGCTGCTGTTGCTTCCCCTGCTGCTGCTGCTTTCTTTTCTTTGCTACTGCAGCTGTCTGCTTCCCCTGCTGCTGCAACCCTGTTGCTGCTGCTGTTTTCTTTCTCCTTGCCTTGCAACCCTGTTGTTGTTGCCTCCCTTCCACTGCTTGTATAGCTGCTGTGCAGTATTGCTGCTGCTGCTGCTTTCTTTGCCTTGTGTTGCTGCTTTCTTTGCCTTGTGCTACTGCTGCTGCTACTTCTTCTCCTGTTGCCTTCACTTCTCCAGCCTTGTTTGCTGCTACTGCTCCAAGCACAGCACGAGCCCAATTCACTGTGAAAGCCCAGCTCAACCCAAGGCTCAAATCACATCACAGGCTCAGTTCACTACACTGATCCCAAGCCCAAATTCCAAATCAAAGGCCCAGTTCACTTCAAAGGCCCAAGGCCCAAAGCACTTCATTATCACACAAGCCCATAGTCCAAAACAGAAGCTTAATCAAAGCCCATTGGTACTCATAATCCATTGGTACCAAAGCCCATAGCCCATTGTTATCACCTTAACTCAAAAGCCCAATAGCAATTTAGAACCCAAAATAGCTAGAAACTACAAACACACCCAGTCTCTGTGGATCGACCCGTACTTGCACGAGCTACAACTGACGACCGTGCACTTGCAGTATTACTGTAGGCCCGCGTTTTTATTGCGCTTAATTTTCACACTCCTCCGGGCCCACCAAGTTTTTGGCGCCGCTGCCGGGGACCATTTTGCATTTAAATATAATATCTTTGGGCCTACCAAGTTTTTGGCGCCGCTGCCGGGGACCATTTTGCATTTAAATATAATATCTTTGAGGCCTACCAAGTTTTTGGCA